>NW_028292609.1:0-230316 GCF_029948245.1 Actinia tenebrosa
ACACCACTTACACACACTTACACATACTTACCACACAAAATACTCACCACTTACACACACTTACACACACTTACACACACTTACATACACTACACACACTTACCCCAATTACAAAGAAAAAACTAAACAGACTTCTCACTTCACAAACAATTACACACACTTACACAGATTAAACATACAAAACACCCACATTACACACCTTACACACTTGTACACAATATAAACAAACTTACACATTCTCGCACCACCGCTCGCCACACACGTAACACCACAATGACACACAGTACACCCACACTTACACACCCTTACACTACACGTACACACACGGACACACAAGACAAAACAATTTACCACACAAGTACACACATTACAAACAAAGACACAAACGGACACACACGTACACACACGTAACACACTTACACCACCTTACACACACGGTACACACACTGAAAACACAATGACACACACTACCACATTACACACACGTACACACAATTACCACACACTTACAACACATGACACACCACTTAAAACCGCCTACACAAACCCTTACACACACGTACACAAACTGGCTGAAAACACACTACACACACTGACACACACGGACACACACGAGAGACACTCCGACAAACACGTACACAAAACGGACACAGGACGAAGACCACACCCAAGGACAACACACGGAACACGGGACACACAGATAAACACACTGGACACAGGCGCGCACACACGCGAGCACACAAAGGATACAAACGGTACATAAAAGGGACAACACTACGGACAAAAACAGGACACAAACGGACAAAACGGACACAAACGGACACAAACGGACCACCATCACGGGACACCACCAAGGAAACACAAAGAACACCACGGACCACAGACGGACACACACGGACACACACGGACCACCAAACGGACACAACCAAGGGACACACACGGGGTGGGGGGGGTGGACAAACAAGGACACACACGGACCAAAGGACAACAACGGACACACCGACACACAGGACCACACACGTACACACACGTACACACACTTAAACACACTTACACACACTTTATACATCTAAACACACTTAAACACACTTACACAGACTTACCTACACACAACATACACACAATTACACACTTGTACACAACAGATAAACACACTGACACACGTTCTCGCAAACCACTCTTCGCACACATACAAACACTTACACACATTACACACACTTACCACCCCCGTACAACACATACACAACTACACCCTTACATCCACCTTAAACACAGGACACACACCGCGGACTTACACCAACGAGACACGGACACAAAACTGACACACACACACAACACATACACAACACGGACACACACGGAACCCACGGACACACTATAAACAACGTACACAGGACACACACGCTTCCGCACACCGACACACACGGACACACATGGACACCACACTGACACACCCTTACACACGGACTTACACACACGTACACAAACGGACACACACGGACACTACACGACAAATACACACACGGGAAACACACACACACGGATCACAACCGTGACACCACACGGACACCACGCTCGAGGAAACACAACGGACACCACACGGACACACACAGGACACACACACACACAAAAACACACACACAACTTACACACTTACGAACACACAGTTAATACCCTTACCGCACACTGACACACAGGTACATACACTGACACACCACTTACACACACTTACACACCACGTACACACACACACACTTACACACACTTATACCCCACTTCCTACACACCACTTACACAAAACTTTTACACAGACTTACATACACACACCCAATTTACACACACTTACACACTTGTACACACATTAAACCCACTTACACATTCTCGCACACCTCTCCCTCCGCACACCACTTAACACACACTTAAAAACAAGGGACACAAAAAAGTAAAAAACAGTAAAAACAATGGACCCACCCTTACACCTTACACACACTTACACACCCTTCCAAACAAAAAGTACAATAAAATAAAAAAAGTAGAAAAAAAAGACACACGGAAATACAACAACACTTAACACACACTTACACGGGATACCTTACACACACTTACACACACACACACACACACACACACACAGTTAAACAAAAAGGAACACACGGACACTTACACACACACACACTTTACATGACACTTACACACACTTACACACACGACACACTGACACACCCTTACAAGGAAACACATTACACACATTTTAAAAACGGACACACACGTACACACACTTACACACCCACAACACACGGGGAAAAACTAGTATGAACACTCACCCTACACACACTTACACAACTTACACAGAAGACAAGACACTAACAAAAAAAGGAAAAAAAAAGGAAAGACACACGGACACACGCCGGACACACACACACAACCACACACACACTTTATAAAGCGCGTCACACACTCTCTGGATCACACACGGAGCAAAAAAGACACTACACACACGGACAAAAACTGACACACAAGGTACACACACGGACACAAATACAACGGACACACCACGGACACACAACGGACACTTTCCCACAAGGAGAACCAACCACAACACACACAAACAAAGACACACAGACAAACAAAGCAAACACGGGATGGTGCACAAATCGGACATCACACCTACTTTACACACGGGGACACCACACTTACACCCACACTTACACACACTTACACACACGGACACCCACGACACCACACGGAGTACACACACACTCCACACACACGGCACACCCTGTAAACATCACACTTACACACACAAACCCACACGGTACACACATTATACGGACTCCTTACACACAACACGGACACAGACACGGACACACACACCAATACACAGCCTTACACACTTTTTACGGAAACTCCGATATACACAACACGGACACAACACACTCACTCGGGTCTCGCACACACACGGACACCGCCGACACACACAACAACACACGTACACACCGCTTAAAGACACACAACACTTACACACACTTACACGTATGCTTACACACTCGACACAGACGGACACCACCACTGGGACACAACTTAGATAAACACACGGATATACACACACACAGACTTACACACGGACACAAGGACACACACACACCAGGGACGGGGGACTTACACGGAGAGGAGCACACACGGACAAACAGGTCTTTTTCGCCACACACGCGCGCACACAAAAAAGGAACAAAAAGAGAACACTTAAAAAAGGAAAAAAAAAGAAACAAAAGGAAACAACAAGCTTACACACCCTGACTTACACACGGACACTTACAACAACAAAATGACACAACACACACACACACACAACACGGATACACACACACACACACTACACACAAAAGGACTTACACACTTAACACGCGACACACACTTACACACACGGAATCACACACGGAAACATACGGACACACACCACCACGTACACACACGGACACACGTACACACACTTACACACACGGACACACGGGACACACACACCTTACCAAACACCTACAAAAGGAAACATCACGACACACACGGAGACACTCCTACGACACACACTCCTACACACACAAACTTACACAGACTTACATACACACACCCATTACACACACTTACACAATTGTACACACATATAGAAACACACTTACACTTCTCGCACACACTCTCGCACACACTTACACACACACCAGTTTACACACACACTTACACACCCTTTACACACACTTACACAAAAAATGAAAAACACACCACAAGGGACACAACGCGTCGTTTACACACACTTACAACACGGACCAGGACGACACACACAAACACACACTTAACACACTTACACACACTGACACACCATACACACACACGGAAACACACACGGACACACACACACACACCACACACACGGACACACATCACACGGACCCACCACACACCAACACTTACACAACCACTTACACACACTTGACACACACTACACACCCTTACACACCTTACACACACTTACACACACTTAAACACACTTAAACACACTTCCATCACTTAATACACACACTTACACACACTTACAACACACTTACACACACTTACACACACTTACATACACTTACACGCACTTACCTACACTTACATACACTTCACATCACTTACACACACTTACACAGACTTACATAACACACACTTATACATCCTACACACACTACACACACTTAACACAGACTTACATAACACACACACTCCAATTACACACACTTTAAACAACTTGTATACACACATATAAACACACTTACACATTCTCTCACACATCTCTCCTCGCACACACTTACACCACTACACACATTACAACACACACTTACAACACCATTACACACCTTACACACACTTACAACACACTTGTACCAACTTGACACACACTTACACACACTTACACACACTTACACACTTACACACACTTACACACACTTACACACACTTACACACACTTACACACACTTACACACACGTGAACACACACTTACACACACTTACACACACCTACACACACTTACACACACTTACACACACTTAACACACTTAAACACACTTACACACACTTAAACACACTTACACACACTTACACACCACTTACACACACTTACACACACTTACACAACACTTACCACACTTAACACACTTACAACACTTACACACACTTATAATCACTCCGACCACACGTACACAAACCTTACACTAGACTTACATACACACACCCAATTACACACACCTTAAACACTTAGTACACACATTAAACAACAACTTACACATTCTCGCACACACTCGTCGCACACACTTACACACACTTCAACACATTTACACACACTTACCAACCCTTACACCAAACTTACACAACACTTACACAACACTTACAACAAACTTAAACACACACTTAACAACACACTTACAAATACACAAACTTACACACACTTACACACACTTACACAACACTTACACACACTTACAACAACACTTACACACACTTACACACCACTAAACCACACTTACCACACACTTACCAACACACTTACACACACTTACACACAACTTACACACACTATACACACACTTACACCCTACCTACACACACCTACACACACTTACACACACTACCACATGTACACACACTTAACATACAACTTACACACACTTACACACACTTACATACACTTACACACACTTACACACACTTACACACACTTATACACTCCTACACACACTTACACACACTTACACAGACTACCATACCACACCCCATTTACACACACTTACACACTTGTACACACATATAAACACACTTACACATTCTCGCACACACTCTCGCACACACTTACACACACTTACACACATTTAAACACACTTACCACCCTTACACACACTTACACACACTTACACACACTTACACAAACTTACACACACTTACACACACTTACACACAAATACACACACTTACACACACTTACACACACTTACACACACTTATACACTCCTACACACACTTACACAAACTTACACAGACTTACATACACACACCCAATTACACACACTTACACACTTGTACACACATATAAACACACTTACACATTCTCGCACACACTCTCGCACACACTTACACACACTTACACACATTTACACACACTTACACACCCTTACACACACTTACACACACTTACACACACTTACACAAACTTACACACACTTACACACATTTACACACAAATACACACACTTACACATACTTACACACACTTACACACACTTACACACACTTACACACACTTACACACACTTACACACACTTACACACACTTACACACACTTACACACACTTACACACACTTACACACACTTACACACACTTACACACACTTACACTGGCTCCATCTATATATGAACCCAGATCACATGCCTTGTAACGCTCTGATAGTAGGACCCACCGGCTGCGGAAAGACCCAATTCGTCGTGGAGCAGCTATTAGGACCCTTTAGATACCGCTTTGACTACATCGTGCTATTATGCCCCACCTACGTGAACAACCGCACCTGGACGGGCATAGGAGTGAAAGATGACGACTTCTTCGTATATATCTTAGATCCTAATGAGTTATCCAGCCATTTGAAGTTCTGGCATAAGCAATTCCCTAAAGATACACAGACGTTACTCATATTGGATGACATCGCCTGCGGGGACGACGTAAAAAGACGCACCTCCGAATTAGTGAAGCTCGCTTTTAGCGGCAGACACGACAATATCAGCGTTTGGTTGCTTTCCCAGCAGCTTACCAGCGTCTCTAAGCCTTTTAGGGAAAACATAGGCTCACTTGTCGTATTTTATACTCCGAGCAAGTCTGACCTGGAAACCATCTTAAGCGACTACGGCGGTGAGATAAGCAAGGAACAGTTACACGAATACATGCGGCACCTAAAAACGCACCAACATTCCAAGATGATCTTCTCTTTGAGGTTTCCCTACACGGTTGGAATCTATGATTCCTAATGTATATGGACATTGAGCAGTTGATAGAAGTCCCCACGCAGTTAGATGAAAGTAACCTCAAGGAACAACTTAACATCCTTGTGTCTTCGGGGAAGTGTAAAGAAATGATAGGCAAGGAACTTACCCATGAACAGGTTAATAAGTTGTCAGAAGAGGAAGTCAAAAAGTTCCATAAAAGGTACGAGGCTGCCCTTGCAAGTAAGACCACGGACGCCGTAGCAGACTCCGCCATCCGACTTGCCACCAACCTCCTTGGACTTGCGCTGCCCATAGACGACGTGGAGCAACTGCGGAAGGACATAAGCGAGGACTATGTCATCGCCCAAGAACTTAAGATAACCTGCGGGTGGTTGTCTTTGAAGTGCGGTAAGTTAATGGCAGTCGCCTCTGCGGCTTTGCACGTAGCTCAGCATGTCGACTTGAAGGAACTTGCGGGCACCTTTGGTGCCTCTTGGAAGGACTTCAAGAAGGACAGAGAAGTCGAAAAGGTCTTCCAGGCGGCACTTGCTGAGGTACCTGATCAAGTCGCCTCAAGTACTTAGTCAAGTCGTCCTTAAGTACTTGGTGAGGTCGCGCCCAGGTTATTTCCAAGTCGTCCTTAAGTACTTAGTCAAGTACTTATCAAGTCCTTCAAGTCCTTAGATATAAATGAGTGAACCAGAGTCGAAGGTAGAGCAGCCCCAAGAGGAGCAAAAGATTACCAAGGTTAAATCTCCAGGCAGAGTCGCTGCCGGTAAGAAGCTCGCGGAGATGAACAGGAAGAACAAAGCAAAGAAAGAAGAAAAGGTGGAGGAAAAAGAAGAGGAATCCTTTATCAATTCTGGGTACGTCATTGGCGCGTTAGGAGTTGCTATAGCAGCAGGCAGCCTCTACTTACAATGGCGGGCTACGAAGCCAAAAGTAGAACCCGTGCATGTGCCGCCAACATATCACGCACCCGTGCAGGAGCCCCCTAAGAGAAGCAAAATACCCGTGATGAAGTAGATTTATCACCACGTGCCGTGGCGACCTAGATTTTCCTTCTGGCTTTGTAATATAATGTCAACCGCGTTATTGAAAACTGTTGAAGAAGCAGCTATTATTACTTCCATCGTTGCGGGTATTGGTTGGGTAGGTAAGAAAGTGCTCAAAGAAGACTTTACTGAAGACCCAAGCAAGAGCTTCGCTAATTTTGCTAAAATGACCGCTGCCGTAGGCGGGGCTATCATGGTAAAGGATTACCTACGGAAGGAAAAGTACCTACCTACGGTGTGAAAATCCCTGTGATTTTCTAATATATAATGGCTAGCGTGGTCGCAGGTGGAGTTATTGCAGCTTTAGCATTCACTGGAGCTAATTATGGTGGTCAATATTTGGATAGATTAGTTAGAGGCGACAAAAGCGGGGATTTAGCCGCTGAGAGGAAGAGACACGACTTAGCGCTGGAGAAATATCAAAGGGACGTGGCAGCTTGGAATGAAAAAAGACAACCTTACAGGGATTGGTTGGATAAGAACTACCAAGACAAAATGCAGGCGGATAAGAACTTCGAAAATACAGACTACGCCTTCAAACTTTATGCGCAAGCACACCCCTCGGCATTAACGGGGTTGAAAAGGCCTCAGTTCAAGAATTACTACCAGCCTTCTAAGAAACGAAAAGACAATGAATTGGTCTTTGTAGGAGTCGCAGGGCTGGCGGGAGGCGTGGCTTTGGCGTATCTGCTCTAACGAAGGGAACTGTGTTTCCTGAAATATATGATCGTCTTTTTGGAAAGCAATAAGAATAACTTTACCACTTATCTGAATCCTCCCATCCGCGCGGAAAGGGTTCGGTTGGTTAGTTGCTCTTTGTACAATTCTTGGCATAATTTGATTGGCGGCTTTGTCATCGGAACTTCCGGCGCCAAGCCAAAGTTACCAGATTCCCATTACACCCCCATAACACTGGCTAAGGAGCTAGCAAAGCATGGATATACTCTTACCACAGGATTACCCCATGAAATGAAGTTCAAGAAAAATAGTGGAAGCGCTAATTTGAAGGACAGTTCATTGGTAGAACTCCTGGGCCTTACTAGTACCACGATAAATAGCGGCAGTACATATGATGTGAAATGGAAAGTCGCATCCTCTTACGAAGTCTATTGCGACTTGGTTCATAGTTACAACAATGGAGAAAAGTCTTCTCTTATGTCCAAGTTTCTACCCAAAGGTAATCCATTTGACTCAGAAGAATACATTCCCATTTCTTTGAGCTATGATTTGTCTAATTTGGTAGAAAGCATAAACATCACCATTAAAGTGGACGGAAAGACGGTGGATTTTAACGGACGTAAGATCAATCTCGTCCTATCCTTCGCTTGAATCAAGCGAAGCGCGATTCTATTCATATAATGGGCCGCGTAGAGGACAAACTCAAAAGGATTTACTACGGGCCTGAAGGCTATTGGAAAGGAGCGTCAGCCATCAAGAAACTCGCGACCGCGGCCAGGGTATCAGATGAAACGGCTAAGAACTGGCTAAGAAAACAAACCCTCTGGCAGGTTTATCTTCCCGTGCCTAAGTACATTCCCAGGCCCAGCTTTACCGTAAATACCACCAATGAAGTTCATCAGGCGGATTTGCTTTTCTTGCCGCACGATAAGGTGAGAAAAAAGACCTATAGGTACGCTTTGACCGTAGTCGATATCGCAAGCAGATACAAGGACGCCGAACCCATAACCAGCAAGGATTCTGGGGAAGTCGCAGAAGCCCTAGGTAGGATTTATAAGCGCGTCTTGAAATGGCCTAAGCTGCTGCAAGTGGATGCGGGGACAGAGTTCATGGGCGTGGTTACCAAAACCCTGAAAGACCACAGCACTAAGATTAGGAGAGCCGAAGCTGAGTACCACAGGGGTCAGAGCATAGTCGAAAGATTCAATAAGACCCTGGCCGAGCGTCTCTTTGGATACCAGTATTGGAAAGAGCTGGAAGATCCCTCCAAACGCAACAGGGAATGGACTCAGAGGCTCCCCCAGGTCGTCGCGGCTTTGAACAACGAGGCGGCCAGGGCTACGGGAATAAAACCCAAGGATGCCATAAAAAAGAAACACGTGGAACACAAGTCCTACGTCAGAAGTTCGAGGGCGGTCGGACTGAAGGAAAAAAAGCTCCCCCGCAACATAGTGGTCAGATACCTCTATCAGCCTGGGGAACTCAAAGGTGGCAGTAAGAGAGCCACGGATCCTAACTGGTCCCTGGAAACGTATGAGATTTCTAAGTCCGTCACCAAGGAAGGGCAACCTGTGTTGTATTACCTAGATGGCCCAAGTCGTGGATTCGTCAAGGAAGAGCTGCTCATAGTCCCCAAAGACTCAGAGTAGTGCTGCTCCACGCGCCCGATTACACTCTAGGCATGTCAGTCTTACGTTGCCTCTGCAATGGCCGCGCTTGTTGTTGATACGATCCACGGAGAACTGCTGATCGTCATTTGGGTCAAACCTCCATAGTAGAGGTATGTTACATTTGGCACACCTTGCCCCTTTCTTATAGACGTCGTCCACGCATAGGTCGAACGTCATATTTTTTTCTTCGTCGTGCCGCTTGTAGCGAAGGAGTTTCTTAGCAATGTTCTCCTTTGCTACGTCCTCTGGCGTCTTATCGTAGCGCAATTGCGGACCCCAGGCTCTTTTTAACTGCTTGGCATATTCTACGCGGCTTACGGCGGTGTAGATAAGGTTGCTCCAACACAGCCGCTGGTCTATGATCCATAAGGTTTCTTTTATGGTAAGCCCTTGCGCGCTGTGGACTGTCATGCAATAGCCTAAGCGCCAGTCTGGATGGGAGGTAATTATTTCCACCTTTTCTATGGGCACCCAGGCTTTATCATGCGTTACCGCATTTTGCAGTTGGATGTCGGTACCAGGTACCCAGACGTCTCTTTTTTGCATGCGGGTGTCGTGGGGTTTGTAGCAAACAGGTACGGGATGTGTAGGGAAGCGCTCTCGGTGTATATTTAGCAAATCCTTTTGTATGCGAGACTGTGCTGCGCGTTTGCTGCTTAGCACCAAATCCTTTGGATGCCATGTGTGAAGGAAGTCCTCGTATTTCTTCGCTCGTACCCTCTTGCGTAGTATCTTGTTTTGTTCCGCGTCACTAAGGCCCCGAAGTTCTGCTTTCAGGTTTCTTATTTGATCATTACTGCGGTAGTCGGTGTTAATTTCTTCGGAGTGGTCTACCATTTCTTTTAACCATTTATGGGGCATCTCTCCGGTTATTGGAGGAGGCTGGCAAGGATCTCCGGCGAATATCACTTGACACTTTCCACGGAGGAATTCTACGAATTCCTGCAGGATTTCTAAAGGAACGGTGCAAATCTCATCCCAAAGTATCACCGGGGGTATGTCGTGGATGGCTTCTGGTACCCACTTTTGACCATTCCAGCGGAAGAAGCTGTGGTAGGTCTGCGCGTCGTAACCCATCTCCGTTAATTCTCTTTCCAGACGGTGCGTTGGCGTTAACACCTTTATCTTTGGAAAGAGTTCCAAGACCCTGGTAGTTTTACCACTGCCTCCCGTTCCGTAAAGGTAAGAGAAGCGTTGGTAAGAGATTGGGTCCGCAACCGACGGTAGAGGCTCCCCGGTTGGTTCCACGCTACCGTAAAGATGTTCTCCGTGATATTCTACACGGCCTCTCCATGCTTTTATCTCCTCATCTTTGACGCGCCATTGACCACTTTCTGCAAGTTCATCGGCAGTGTAGAACTCCTGCATCTTCTCTCACACTTCTGGCTTTACATACAAGGAATCCGTGGCTACGCGTGGGATGTCCTCTTTGTCAAACCGTAGCAGCATCGCAAGTAGGTTAATGTGCGCATAGGCTAACATACTGGCACGCAGATGGTAATACTGCGGTCCGTGGTCTTGGTAATAACACAGCGCATTCCATTTCTGTTCTTTTTGGCCTTCTATGAAGTAGTCCCATTTCTCTACGGATACCATCGTTCCTTGGTCATGCGCGCGTTTGATGAGGAAGTTTAACTCACCGACGTCTGTTATTAGGCGCCGTTGCATGTGTTTTTCTCCTTCTTTTGCGCCCTGTGTGAATTTACCTATGACAATCCGCGCTGTGGGGTTGTGCTCTGGGAGCCATTGTGTGAGGGAGGAGTGACAGAGAATGGCTTCATGCGCTGTGTATTTTAAAAGCTTGCGCTCTTCGAGGAACTTCAGTAGAGGTATGGGAATCCATTCCTTTTCCTGCAGGTGCTTTCCATACCACGCGTAAATTATGGGATGTAAGTCTTTTGCTAACTCCCAGGTGGTCAGTCTGATGAACCCCGTTGCTGGGGCGTCGTAGTGGCCGTCTAACGCAACGCGAAAGAATTGGGAGTCTGGATGTCCGTAACGGTCATAATACTCCTTACAATCCCCAAGGCCTTTGAAACTGGCGGGGTAACAGTGTTTCATATCTAAGGAGACGTATTGGTCTTCGTCGTACTCCATATTCCAAAGACCACCGTGACCGTGTTCTACACAGGCTTTGGAGATATCTTTGAACTCCTTTGGGGTAGGTTTCCAGCCATTTCTCTTTTTGGCAGCTAAGAAGTCCAAGCTGCGGGAGCTGAGCACTTCGTCTGAAAAGTCTTCCCCTAAAGTCTCACATGCACTTTTAATGCGTTGATGTTCCACTTCTGGTCGGTATAAAGTACCATCTTGAGTCATGAACTGACACCCCTCCGCGTCCATTAACCATATAGAATTCTCATAAACTAATCCTGTTAATGGCGACTCCTTATAGACCTTTGTCTCCATCTTCCTTGGGAACCTTAACTCCCTCCATGCGTGTGCGTTGTGTTGGTAAATTACGATAGGAGCACCTCTGCCTCCATACTTCTTCGTTCCTGGGTAAATAAAACCGTCGGTTATGTCTTTCACATGTATGCGTCTTTCTAACGCGGTTTCTAACTTTTTGATGTTTTCGATGGTTCCTCCAGTCTTACGAGTAGAATGCTCCCATTTCCTGATGGCTTCTCTTCTCTTTGGCGTAAGCTTACCACCCCGAGAGGAATCCTCGAAGAACTCCCTAACCAGCTTCCCAACGCAGTTACCAGGATGGCGCATTGGTCTTAACTTTTTAACATCCGGCTTCTTGATTTCATATGCGCCATAGATGACCACGGTAACCGGGTAAGCGACCTCATAGAACAACATGTCTATTCCCTCCAATGCTCCCGGTCGCGTGTGCTTGTTTAAAACGAACAGGTTCTGCTTACCAGACGCTCTGATAGGATTACGCCCCTTTTCTATTATCCATTCGCCGTCAAAGTACTTTACGAATGTCAACTCCAAACGGTAATCGCCGGCTGGCATTCTGTTGATTATCTTTTCAGCCATTTTGTGATTCATAGTTTTGTCTGTCTTTCCCTCCATAAATGTAGCGAAGACAAAGTCAGCGTCTGAGTTATCCATCACCTGATTTCCGAGCTTGCGCACAGTCTTGTTTTGAATGTCGTCGATGGTGGCCATGTATATCTAAGGAATATTTTTACCTCCGTTTGCGATACCAAAATAACTTTAGGTCTTGGTAAAATACCTGTACATCTGCTGTACCCATCTTCGTAATTCCGCGGTTAAACCCCTAAATCTTTGGCATCGATCGCGAGTCCCCCTTACTGCTGCTCCCGGTGGAGGTGAAAATTACTAGAAAGACGTATTTTAGCTGGAAATGTGCTGTTGAACATGATTCCCCTATCGAAAACGGTCAAGAAAATTCGGTTTTCCAAACGAAATGACGTTGCCAAAGGAATTGGCAAAGTTGCTGCTGCGTTCACATACATTTGCTTATAAGAGCATTTTGCTGAATTAGCAAGGACTCCCCCAAGAAAATCCCTAATTTCTCAGCCGGTACATTAGCTGCAGCCCCCAAATAAGAACAAGCAACGACTTTGAAGCTCTGGCTACTAGACTATGTAGTTTGGTGGGTGCTAACGTGAATGATGGAAGAGTTTAAAGGCACAATGTAATGTGGAGTATAGAACATCCACAGCCATTGTTTGGGACACAGAGCCAGCGCTGGGGGGAGGGCCCGGGGGAGGTGAAAACTACTAGAAAGACGTATTTTAGCTGGAAATGTGCTGTTGAACATGATTCCCCTATCAAAAACGGTCAAGAAAATTCGGTTTTCCAAACGAAATGACGTTGCCAAAGGAATTGGCAAAGTTGCTGCTGCGTTCACATACATTTGCTTATAGGAGCATTTTGCTGAATTAGCAAGGACTCCCACAAGAAAATCCCTAATTTCTCAGCCGGTACATTAGCTGCAGCCCCCAAATAAGAAAAAGCAACGACTTTGAAGCTCTGGCTACTAGACTATGTAGTTTGGTGGGTGCTAACGTGAATGATGGAAGAGTTTAAAGGCACAATGTAATGTGGAGTATAGAACATGCACAGCCATTGTTTGGGACACAGAGCCAGCGCTGGGGGGAGGGCCCGGGGGAGGTGAAAACTACTACAAAGACGTATTTTAGCTGGCAATTTTCTGTTGAACATGATTCCCCTTTCTCATACTCATTAATTATTCATGAGGTAACTAGCCAATCGATTACCTCGTACCTGGTCACATGATGTATCTGGAAACTAGGTCAAGTGTCTTAAAGCCGGGGAGGGTTTTGATATCAGCAGGGAAGAGGTGGGGCTGATGAGTTGGAACAAAAAAATTAATTCAGTCGACCAACAACTGGATCAAAATTAATTCAGTCCAAGGACTGGAACAAAATTAATTCAGTCCAAGCATTGAATCAAGTCAATATATAGAAAGATGAAAACAGAAAATTTAATTCATCAAGCATTTATTTCAGAAGTTATTACCAATAAACTATAATCAATAATAGTTGCAAATATACTCAACACTTCGTTTAACAACTTACTTAGATATTAATGAAATTTCAAAACAATTTGCTATCGTAAACTTAGCATTTTCTATAAGTATAAATATAAGTTTTAGCATTCATTCAAGCGCAAGCTAGATTTTGAACTGGTTGATTGTAACATTACAGTTGCCAGATATATTGATAGGCCCGTCAGAAGAAAAGCTCCAAAAATTAGAACATGTATTTTCATTTAACTGAGCTTCGTGCTCATAACCAGTGATATCATTAAATATAGATTTTAATTCATTGATATCAAATACAGGCATTTCTATATCATTCTTAATTTCACTTCCCTTAATTTCATTCTTTGACTCAGATGAAACCTGTTTTGGCTGAGCTGGTGGGTTCAAAATGTTAGAAACTTTTTGCTCCTGCTCCTTGCTACTTTTTTCATATGCCAAAAGAGCATCACTAACGTGACCACTTCTGCTTCTTATAAGCTTTTCGTCAACACTTGCATTAAACAGTTTGCTAACACATGTAACGCGAAGACTATGGCTAGTTTTCCTTTTACTGCCAATTGCCAAGCACAAACTAGGAAGAATTTCATTGAGAGTATGAATTCCTACAACACAGTTTTTGTACGCAAATTTTCCGTCCTTATATGGCTGAAAATAGAAACCTTTTGCTTTAACACGAAGATTGTTTACGAGGTCAAAATACCGATTATAAATCTTAACCAAGCAACGCTCGTGGCTCTCATTGCCCTTTTCGTGGCAAACATGTTTAATCACTCTCGCTTTCTTTTTCAAATCTGCTATGCCACCATGAAATGTTTTGGAAGAATTTTCACGATAAATTATGGTATTATCGCCTTCTATTTCGATATCGCTAATCCTTAATTGCCTATGTTCTTGAGAACGCATGCCAAATAGTTTACCATTATAAAAGTACACTGTATTAAGCAAAATCTTAGCTGTTGACTGGCCTAGTACTCCTTTCCTCCACATCGTCTCTTCCTCTTCTTCTGTAATCACCTCTTTTTCTTCCTTTCTATTAGTAACCCCTTCGGCGTGGACACTTTTCATCTCTGCATCCAGAATTTTTCTCAGTACAGAAAAACTAAAAGAAAAACGTTCAGTTAGAATAATATAAGGTTTTATTCATGTGCAAAGTAAAGCAAATAAACAGAAAGTTTCTAATTAACTCACCACATGTTAGACTTGTCAAGCATATTGACGTCGTTTCGGTTTTTCGACTCTAGGTGGCGTTTAAGGCTAGCGATAAGCTGATAAAGCGTACGAGCAGGATATGGCGAACCTTTCTTGTTTGCTACTTCTTCAACAAATTTGCCAAGCCAGAAGTTTAGGGATGGAACTGTCATAGTTTCCCATGCCTCAATATCCAAATTTTGAATGCTCTCTAGCGAGACATCCATGGAGGTAGACTCCAAACTTTCCACTTTGTTTTCTCTACTTTGCCTCCATTCTTCAAAAATATTCACAGCCCAGTTATTCTTGTAACGGGTTGAAATTGGCACAGCTTTTTGCAAAAGTTCTTCTTCTTGGGCTTGACTTTTCACTTTTCGCAAGCGTTTTAAAGGTAGAAGCTCCGCTTCTTCATCGCTGTCTCTTTGACGAGAAGCCATGTTGAAATGAATACATTCAGAGAAAAATAACTGCTATTTGCATAAGTAATTCAGATAGCATTTATCTTAAGAAATCCAAAGGCCGAAAGCAAAATAAAACCATTACAAAACAAAAGATTGTCATTATTACAACTAGGTGAATGGAGCGAAGATCATATACAATGAAATAAATACAAGATAAAAACAACATCCCTCCCGAATAATTAATGAGTATGAGAAGTCATTTCAAATCCTCCAAATCGGACTGGACGTGATTTCAAAGTCCTTGCAATTAGTTCCAGTCCGAGGCGAAGCCGAGGACTGGAACTAATTACGCGGACTTGAAATCCCGTCCTGTCCTCATTGTCGGATTTGAAATATTACATCGAAAACGGTCAAGAAAATTCGGTTTTCCAAACGAAATGACGTTGCCAAAGGAATTGGCAAAGTTCCTGCTGCGTTCACAGACATTTGCTTATAAGAGCACTTTGCTGAATTAGCAAGGACTCCCCCAAGAAAATCCCTAATTTCTCAGCCGGTACATTAGCTGCAGCCCCCAAATAAGAAAAAGCAACGACTTTGAAGCTCTGGCTACTAGACTATGTAGTTTGGTGGGTGCTAACGTGAATGATGGAAGAGTTTAAAGGCACAATGTAATGTGGAGTATAGAACATCCACAGCCATTGTTTGGGACACAGAGCCAGCGCTGGGGGGAGGGCCCGGGGGAGGTGAAAACTACTAGAAAGACGTATTTTAGCTGGAAATGTGCTGTTGAACATGATTCCCCTATCGAAAACGGTCAAGAAAATTCGGTTTTCCAAACGAAATGACGTTGCCAAAGGAATTGGCAAAGTTCCTGCTGCGTTCACATACATTTGCTTATAAGAGCATTTTGCTGAATTAGCAAGGACTCCCCCAAGAAAATCCCTAATTTCTCAGCCGGTACATTAGCTGCAGCCCCCAAATCAAAACAAGCAACGACTTTGAAGATCTGGCTTCTAGACTATGTAGTTTGGTGGGTGCTAACGTGAATGATGGAAGAGTTTATAGGCACAATGTAATGTGGAGTATAGAACATCCACAGCCATTATTTGGGACACAGAGCCAGCGCTGGGGGGAGGGCCCGGGGGAGGTGAAAACTACTAGAAAGACGTATTTTAGCTGGAAATGTGCTGTTGAACATGATTCCCCTATCGAAAACGGTCAAGAAAATGCGGTTTTCCAAACGAAATGACGTTGCCAAAGGAATTGGCAAAGTTGCTGCTGCGTTCACATACATTTGCTTATAAGAGCATTTTGCTGAATTAGCAAGGACTCCCCCAAGAAAATCCCTAATGTCTCAGCCGGTACATTAGCTGCAGCCCCCAAATAAGAAAAAGCAACGACTTTGAAGCTCTGGCTACTAGACTATGTAGTTTGGTGGGTGCTAACGTGAATGTTGGAAGAGTTTAAAGGCACAATGTAATGTGGAGAATAGGACATCCACAGCCATTGTTTGGGACACAGAGCCAGCGCTGGGGGGAGGGCCCGGGGGAGGTGAAAACTACTAGAAAGACGTATTTTAGCTGGAAATGTGCTGTTGAACATGATTCCCCTATCGAAAACGGTCAAGAAAATGCGGTTTTCCAAACGAAATGACGTTGCCAAAGGAATTGGCAAAGTTGCTGCTGCGTTCACATACATTTGCTTATAAGAGCATTTTGCTGAATTAGCAAGGACTCCCATAAAGACAATCCCTAATTTCTCAGCCGGTACATTAGCTGCAGCCCCCAAATAAAAAAAAGCAACGACTTTGAAGCTCTGGCTACTAGACTATGTAGTTTGGTGGGTGCTAACGTGAATGTTGGAAGAGTTTAAAGGCACAATGTAATGTGGAGTATAGAACATCCACAGCCATTGTTTGGGACACAGATCCGGCGCTGGTGGGAGGGCCCGGGGGAGGTTAAAACTACTAGAAAGACGTATTTTAGCTGGAAATGTGCTGTTCAACATGATTCCCCTATCGAAAACGGTCAAGAAAATTCGGTTTTCCAAACGAAATGACGTTGCCAAAGGAATTGGCAAAGTTCCTGCTGCGTTCACATACATTTGCTTATAAGAGCATTTTGCTGAATTAGCAAGGACTCCCCCAAGAAAATCCCTAATTTCTCAGCCGGTACATTAGCTGCAGCCCCCAAATAAGAAAAAGCAACCACTTTGAAGCTCTGGCTACTAGACTATGTAGTTTGGTGGGTGCTAACGTGAATGATGGAAGAGTTTAAAGGCACAATGTAATGTGGAGTATAGAACATCCACAGCCATTGTTTGGGACACAGAGCCAGCGCTGGGGGGAGGGCCCGGGGGAGGTGAAAACTACTAGAAAGACGTATTTTAGCTGGAAATGTGCTGTTGAACATGATTCCCCTATCGAAAACGGTCAAGAAAATTCGATTTTCCAAACGAAATGACGTTGCCAAAGGAATTGGCCAAGTTCCTGCTGCGTTCACATACATTTGCTTATAAGAGCATTTTGCTGAATTAGCAAGGACTCCCCCAAGAAAATTCCTAATTTCTCAGCCGGAACATTAGCTGCAGCCCCCAAATCAAAACAAGCAACGACTTTGAAGATCTGGCTTCTAGACTATGTAGTTTGGTGGGTGCTAACGTGAATGATGGAAGAGTTTAAGAGAGGATGTCAGCAAAAATCGACCAAAATCAAATCTTGCCGGCAACAGCCAAAAAATCGAATTCGTTCATATTTTGGCATTAGGAATACCTTGATGCGATATAAACCGTGGTATACTTCATTTGCCAAAATATCGCTTTATTTCCGAGAAAAACGAGAAAAACAAATTCGTGCATAATTGACTCTCTGAGAGAGTCAAAATATACTCCAACGTTGGGGGCCTCGCGCGCCTTTGCAAAAATATCTACAGACTCAATCTTGGGAAATTATTTGGGATAGTGTTTTAACATTAAAAAGATGGAATTTCACGGTGTTCGAATAAATTCATAGTGGCGAAAAATATTTATTCACCAGGGTACTTTGACTTCGCGTCAAAAATGAGGAATTTTCAAAAAATGATTTATCCGTGTGCTAAATAAAATAAAACGTTGATATTAAGAAATTGAAAAGCTAAAATAATGTTCTAATCGTGGGTGAAGTCATTTTGGGGGGTTTTTGTTCTGCGATGAGAAATAAAATCTAAAAGTTACAGAAATTTTGAAGAGCTCAGACGGTCGGCCAAATCAAAGCGATTGACAAATTTGCATAACTTTTTGGATTTTTAAATCTTAATTTGGCTAAGTATCATAAAAACATCATCAGCATACAAGTTCAATGTAATATAATGACAAATACCGCAAGAATTTCGTTTTTACATTTGATTTTACCTAGAATTTAACAACAATTTATGCCCGGGAACTTCTGTTTACAATCATTTAGTGACTGAGCGGCAGGGCTGAAATGTGTAACGCGACAGATTTAGTTTTTGCAATTTAAAAATAAAGTCTTTTTCTTTTCAATTTCAGAGAAATAAAAGTATTTATTTGTTTGTTTGTCTCTTTAATTTTTCAAGAGAAATCGAAAATCGACTTTTTTCGAGTGAGAATCTGAATGAGAGATCGAAGGCAATCAAACCGTTTAAATCGGATTCAACCGGCTTGTGATCATAATCCTAAACGCATAGTCCCAGTCCTAGATCTGAGACAAGTTCCGAGTTGAATAATTCTTCACAACAGACTTTAACCGTTGTTTTATCAATCGGAAAAAATTGACGTTTGCAGCAATTTTGTCACTATCATCTGCCTATATTTTTTCAAGCAATACTCTTATCGAGTATACTAGAAAAAACTTGATTTATCATTATTTTAGTTAAAGTCTCTACATATTGCTGTATTTGTATATATAAATACAGCAATCACAGAAATCTGATTCAACCAGGCATATCATAGTTAAGTATACGACAATTAAGTAACCATATAATTGATTCGACTTCTAAAGCGCGGACTATACCCGCTTTCGAAATAAACCGGCTACAAGGCTGGACTATAGTTTTATGTACTGCTTGCACAACTACATTGCCTGACAAGTTCATTGAGAATATCGATGTACGGCATTTTGCGATTGACTGTAATACTGGATATATCAAGTTCGAAAGCAGCACAAATATCTTTCAGCATGGCAATAGAGAATCTTGGAAGTTTTGATTGTGAAGACATTTTGCAGATGTCGTAAGTGTGATACATTATTGGGTGTTGAAGAGTAATTGCATTCATCACTTCATCCGTCAGTTCTTGCACATCTCTGTTCACAATTTCTCCAACATTTCCTCCCATCACATCTTTTTCATGAGAGTCTAGATTTTTTGCTTTTGCTAAGCGAGAAAAAAAATTTGAAATTTGCTGAGAAGATAGAAAATCCTCTTTCCGGAACATGCAAGAGCCATCAGCATTTTTGGCTTTTCTCATTGACTTAGATACAGTTCGTGGATCTGCTTTTTGCCCAGTTAATTCACCATTTTTAAAGACTTCCATGAGATAGTTTTTTTGGGTTTCAGTAAACCTTTTCCTCTTTCCTATAGACTTCAAGGCCCAACCCATCGGAAGTACTGAATCTGCCATACTATTTTCTGATTCAAGCGTGTCTGGCTGAGGGAATGTTGGAACTTCACTCATCCCCTTTTCGAGTTTTGAGGCGTAACCTATCATTGATTTGTCATAAAATGTCTGAAGTTCAAGGAAATACTTGTGTTTTCCAATGTCCAGATGTTTTTCAAGTGAAGAATACCGCTGAAACGACTTTGTACAGCCCTCCTCTGGACAACAGAACAGCTTTTTATCAGCATCTGCCTGTAGATCCTCAGCGTCGCCTTTGCCACAATCAGCATTACCACCAGCATCGCCATCATCATTGTCATCATCATTATCATAACAATCATCAATGCTATTACCTTCATCATCATCGTCACTGGCATCATCTTTGCTCTCTAATTTTGAACTTTTTGGGCCTTTTCGGGGTTTTACAGGAACAAATAAGATTTTGTTGCTATTATCATCCGACGTTTTGTTTAGTTTGGGTATGCCGGTTGGGAGACTTAGGTCATTCCAATTGATGGATTTCCCAGGACCAATCTCATAGGCTCTCCACATTTTCATTCCCTCTTCGCTGTATTGGATATTGTTAATATAGCTAATTCCATCAAATTTGACAGATTTGAAGCCTGATGTAGATTGTGGGCCACACAAAGTCACTGTTACGCCCGGTATGCCTCCAGATGACTCAATTGCTTGTTTCATAAATATCTTTTCATGTGATTTTTGATGTTCGCGGCCTTTCGATCACATGCGCCTTTCCCTCCTTGTGGATCCGAAAAGTCGATCCGAGAAAGGCAGATTCCGTGTTTCGTAGCAATGTGCTTTATAGCAAGCATAGTTGGTGCCGAATGATAGCATCCAGCGTTATCTTGTTTCATGTAGACAAACTTTACACTTGATAAAATACTCTTGAGTTGCTGGAGGACATCATCGAAAATAGCCAAGACTGTGGGACTATCCTGAGTACAGCTTTCAAAAACATGAACAAAAGTCAACATGTTTATGTCATTATCCTTTGGTTTCGTTACAGCAACTGTAAGGTGCCAGGAAATCCCGCGCTTTCCAAACCAATCTCTTTGGCTTTCGCGAAACTTTCGCGGCACGAATTTCATGGCCTAATCAGATACAAGAACCACTGATTGATCATCCATATTTTTCAATATTTCATGTTTTGCGGTATCCTGGTTGATGGTTCGAAGAAGATGAGCTTTCCACGCATCGATATTTTGAGCGGATTGATCTATGGTATACTCCATCTCTTCTCTTTCTTCTAATGAGCAGTCAACGCCTTTAATGGCTGAACGTATTTCTTCAAGAGCACTAGGGAAGATGCTGCATCTATCACATTTTAGATTATGTTCGTGATCACAACACTTTTCGAAGCAGGGGTCGTCAGGGGAACTGAGAGCGAACACTCTGCAGTGATCGGCAACCACCGAGTTTTTTGAAACATGCACCTAAAATAAAATAAAAAGATAGTCGTCAGGAGGAGGAAAATGCATTAACTTCTTGTCTTTCTTTTTTCATTTTTTGTTTGTTTGTTTGTTTGTTTGTTTGTTTTTTGTCTTGTCAGTTTTCTTGTGTTTGTTGTGGTGTTAGCTTTAATACTTGAGTTTTAAAATTCAGTTTTACCTTATAATCGCTTTTAAGGTATCGTTTCGCTTGTTTTAGCTTTTCATTAGTCATGTTCGCCCACGTTAGTCCCTTTCCATAACTATCCCCAAGTGTCTCCACCACGTCTTCTAGATCATCAAAGGACTGGGCTCCATTTGCTGAAAAATAGTCCAGCCCTTGAAGGGATTTGCGGACGGACGCAGAGCAGGCACTGAGGATCCTGAGCAATGTGCTACGGCTTACTGGGTCAAAACCTGTTTCCGAGCAGTAACTTTGGTATTGACGTATTATTTGTTCCGGTATGAGAGTTCGAACCACATTTGGAACTTTTAGCTCACAGCCTGACGACAACTTGAGTACTCTTTCTCCGAAAGGTAAATCTTGAACTATGTGAGAGCTCGTAATGAATGTCAAAAAGTGCTCTAGTTTCTCGGGTTTTATATACATGCGCGTATTCTTTACGGGCGAGAGAACAGAACCTCGACCATGAAGTAAACGATGATGCCGCGCTATTTTAAGGCGGTACATCGATATGTCGGGTATCCATCTCTTTAAATCATTGAAGCTTACTTTATCTGCCATAAGGGAGAGGATCTGTCTTCTAGTGCTCCAATGATTGGCATTATTGTAACATTCACAAAGGGCTTCCATCAATGAAAAATCAAAAGTAGTATCGCCATGTTTAAGATTGGATTTTGCTAAAGAATCAAAGATCTTGTCGGACTGCCCAGGAGCAACTTCCTCTAAGCATGAAGCAACCACTTGTTTTCCTTTTCTTTTGTAATAACGTCTCGAGCGTTCAGATGCCTCGTCCCATGGGGTTGCTAGCACAAAGCGGACAGGACTAACATCTCTTGATGCTAAATAAGCATTGAGTTTTTCTCTTGGTGACAAATCGAAAAGAAAAGAACCGTCAACAGTTACACTAGAAATGTCCTCTTCGTGATATTGACTCACTGGCGTATTCGTCCACGTAGAAGACATTGAAATATTTGTTGGACTTAAAGGTAATGGCTGTTTAAAGAACACCTCCTCTTCTTTTTCTTCTTCTTCGTTTTGCTCTTTACTCCTCTTTTCCTAAAACCGGGAAAAGAAATATAAATCTTTATATTTTTTAAGTGGGTGTATGAATAAATTGGAATAAGGGTGCATGGAATGTGATAAATTCAGGTCCACCCCCCACTCAGCTTCTTCTATTTTTTTAAAAAAAGGTACAAGGCAAAGTTGAGTATATTAGGCGAGTATATTATGGTCTTCCGGAAAAAAAGTTGTTTTGTCTCCCACCTTCCCCCCCTCTCCCCTTCCCATATTTCTAAGCTGTGGGCCTTGCTGCGTTCCTTGATGCGGGTCTGAGATAGACGGTTGGATGGAGGGATGGATGTATGGAGGATTGGCTGAAATGGATGGATAGACTGGAATGTGATGAAGGGAATGGAATAGATGGGATATAGAAGAATGGATGGAATATAAAAGGAATATAGAAGATATAGAAGAATGGATGGAATGAGATTGGATAGATGGATGGTTGGTTGGTTGGTTGGATATACAATAGATGGAATGAGAAGGATGGATTGGATTATTTTAGCACCTTTTTAAATAAAGGCTTAGATTGGCAGACCTACCTCTATTCTCAAATGCTTTAGTTTTTCGAGTGTCTCTGTTTCCGCGTCAATGCATTCCTCATCTACAAACGAACTTCTAGATTTCTGTGTGTCAATATTACTGACCATCTCTCTTATTTTTTTCCTGCAACTCACGCAGATACCTGCCAAACAATGCACACTACGACTTAAAATACTACTTCCAGGGCCGTAACCAGAACTTTTACAGGGAGGGTGCATGAAAATCGGACCATTGATCGTTTCTTTTAAGAAAGCAGAACAAAAATAAATAATAATAAAAAAATAATAATAAAAAGGTAACCAGAAGAAAGCAGAACCACAAAAAAAAAAAAAAAAAAGGAGATGGATGAGCGGACCTTAACCTTTTATTAGGGGGGGGGGGGGCGGGGTGCACGTGCACCCTGCACCCCCCCCCCCCCTAGTTACGCCCCCCCCCCCCTAGTTACGGCCCTGCTAACGGGACTGATATAGAAACATGCGTTTTGAGAAGAAATCATAAGCATGCAAAAACGTTACCTGCTCCAGATGGAATAAAAGTTCCAGTTTTCTTGAATATCAATTCCGACTCGTCTTTTCCAATGCCCTTGTCGCTCTTTGGCCACTTCGATTTTGATTGGCCATGATTTGAGATCGATGCGGGAACTCTACATCTAGTACTAGAGCCCCTTGTCCACCCTAGTCCAAGTATTGAGCGATGATGGGGACATATCGTCCAATCATTTATTTCTTTTGGTCGTCTGAACTGTCCTGCACGACCAAGAATCAAATCGTATTCACTTTCAAATCCAGAGAAACCAAACAAAGTCTTGTGTCGAGCTATATCCTTAGTGCATGAAAGCAAGGGAACAACGAGAGCATCTTGCGTCCTATCTTTTCTGCTATAACCACATAATCCACCAATAATCGATTTAAAGGAGCAACAAACTTCCATGGAAATAAAGTTAGCAAATCATAACGTGGATAAAAGCGTTAATGACTGAAGAATGGATATTGTTTGCGGCATTATACAAAAGAATTGCGGCAATTTAATTTCATGTGTCAGTCATCTATCAAAGTCTCCCCTGAAGTTAGTTTTTGTATTGTAATCAATTTCCCACTCGAAAAAAGTCATTGAAACGGGGGTTGAATCATTTTTCGATTTCTCTTGAAAAATTAAAGAGACAAACAAACAAATAAATACTTTTATTTCTCTGAAATTGAAAAGAAAAAGACTTTATTTTTAAATTGCAAAAACTAAATCTGTCGCGTTACACATTTCAGCCCTGCCGCTCAGTCACTAAATGATTGTAAACAGAAGTTCCCGGGCATAAATTGTTGTTAAATTCTAGGTAAAATCAAATGTAAAAACGAAATTCTTGCGGTATTTGTCATTATATTACATTGAACTTGTATGCTGATGATGTTTTTATGATACTTAGCCAAATTAAGATTTAAAAATCCAAAAAGTTATGCAAATTTGTCAATCGCTTTGATTTGGCCGACCGTCTGAGCTCTTCAAAATTTCTGTAACTTTTAGATTTTATTTCTCATCGCAGAACAAAAACCCCCAAAAATGACTTCACCCACGATTAGAACATTATTTTAGCTTTTCAATTTCTTAATATCAACGTTTTATTTTATTTAGCACACGGATAAATCATTTTTTGAAAATTCCTCATTTTTGACGCGAAGTCAAAGTACCCTGGTGAATAAATATTTTTCGCCACTATGAATTTATTCGAACACCGTGAAATTCCATCTTTTTAATGTTAAAACACTATCCCAAATAATTTCCCAAGATTGAGTCTGTAGATATTTTTGCAAAGGCGCGCGAGGCCCCCAACGTTGGAGTATATTTTGACTCTCTCAGAGAGTCAATTATGCACGAATTTGTTTTTCTCTTTTTTCTCGGAAATAAAGCGATATTTTGGCAAATGAAGTATACCACGGTTTATATCGCATCAAGGTATTCCTAATACCAAAATATGAGCGAATTCGATTTTTCGGCTGTTGCCGGCGTATGGTCGATTTTTGCTGACATCCTCTCTTAAAGGCACAATGTAATGTGGAGTATAGAACATCCACAGCCATTGTTTGTGACACAGAGCCAGCGCTGGGGGGAGGGCACGGGCTTTTGAAAACTACTAAAAAGACGTATTTTAGCTGTAAATTTGCTGTTGAACATGATTCCCCTATCGAAAACTGTCAAGAAATTTCGGTTTTCCAAACAAAATGACGTTGCTAAAGGAATTGGCAAAGTTCCTGCTGCGTTCACATACATTTGCTTATAAGAGCATTTTGCTGTATTAGCAAGGACTCCCCCAAGAAAATCCCTAATTTCTCAGCCGGTACATTAGCTGCAGCCCCCAAATAAGAAAAAGCAACCACTTTGAAGCTCTGGCTACTAGACTATGTAGTTTGGTGGGTGCTAACGTAAATGATGAAAGAGTTTAAAGGCACAATGTAATGTGGAGTATAGAACATCCACAGCCATTGTTTGGGACAAAGAGCAAGCGCTGTGGGGAGGGCACGGGCTTGTGAAAACTACTAAAAAGACGTATTTTAGGTGGACATTTGCTGTTGAACATGATTCCCCTATCGAAAACGGTCAAGAAAATTCGGTTTTCCAAACGAAAAGACGTTGCCAAAGGAATTGGCAAAGTTCCTGCTGCGTTCACATACATTTGCTTATAAGAGCATTTTGCTGAATTAGCAAGGACTCCCCCAAGAAAATCCTTAATTTCTCAGCCGGTACATTAGCTGCAGCCCCCAAATAAGAAAAAGCAACCACTTTGAAGCTCTGGCTACTAGACTATGTAGTTTGGTGGGTGCTAACGTGAATGATGGAAGAGTTTAAAGGCACAATGTAATGTGGAGTTTAGAACATCCAAAGCCATTGTTTGGGACACAGAGCCAGCGCTGGGGGGAGGGCACGGGCTTGTGAAAACTACTAAAAAGACGTATTTTAGCTGGACATTTGCTGTTGAACATGATTCCTCTATCGAAAACGGTCAAGAATATTCGGTTTTCCAAACGAAAAGACGTTGCCAAAGGAATTGGCAAAGTTCCTGCTGCGTTCACATACATTTGCTTATAAGAGCATTTTGCTGAATTAGCAAGGACTCCCCCAAGAAAATCCCTAATTTCTCAGCCGGTACATTAGCTGCAGCCCCCAAATCAAAACAAGCAACGAATTTGAAGATCTGGCTTCTAGACTATGTAAATTGGTGGGTGCTAACGTGAATGATGGAAGAGTTTAAAGGCACAATGTAATGTGGAGTATAGAACATCCACAGCCATTGTTTGTGACACAGAGCCAGCGCTGGGGGGAGGGCACGGGGGAGGTCAAAACTACTAGAAAGACGTATTTTAGCTGGAAATGTGCTGTTGAACATGATTCCCCTATCGAAAACTGTCAAGAAATTTCGGTTTTCCAAACAAAATGACGTTGCCAAAGGAATAGGCAAAGTTCCTGCTGCGTTCACATACATTTGCTTATAAGAGCATTTTGCTGAATTAGCAAGGACTCCCCCTAGAAAATCCTTAATTTCTCAGCCGGTACATTAGCTGCAGCCCCCAAATCAAAACAAGCAACGAATTTGAAGATCTGGCTACTAGACTATGTAGTTTGATGGGTGCTAACGTGAATGATGGAAGAGTTTAAAGGCACAATGTAATGTGGAGTATAGAACATCCACAGCAATTGTTTGGGACACAGAGCCAGCACTGGGGGGAGGGCACGGGGGAGGTGAAAACTACTAGAAAGACGTATTTTAGCTGGAAATTTGCTGTTGAACATGATTCCTATATCGAAAACGGTCAAGAAATTTCGGTTTTCCAAACGAAATGACGTTGCCAAAGGAATTGGCAAAGTTCCTGCTGCGTTCACATACATTTGCTTATAAGAGCATTTTGCTGAATTAGCAAGGACTCCCCCAAGAAAATCCCTAATTTCTCAGCCGGTACATTAGCTGCAGCCCCCAAATAAGAAAAAGCAACGACTTTGAAGCTCTGGTTACTAGACTATGTAGTTTGTTTGTTCTCGGAAAGGTTTTCTCCAACACAAGTGAAATGAGATGAAATGCGTGAATCGAAAAAATAGTCGATAGATAGATGTCAGTCTATAATAAAGCGTAAAAGACCATCCTATGGTTGTTTAGAATAATACATTTATGAAATAAAAAATCCTTCGACGAATAGGATTCCTGTGTTATAACGGGCCGCACGGCATTTTGGGTATTGGTTGATCGATCCGACTTTCTACGCGTGTTGCTTCAGAGGTCACAGTGGATTATTTTAAGCTTTTCTATTGGAAAAGAAAGTTAGAAAGGCCGTATTTAAGATTTGGTGAGTATCATTGTTCATAACTATTTTCTAATTGAGATATACTTCTTGCCAAATACGAATTCATTGCCACTACTCGTAGCTTTATGCTGTGCCAGTACTGTGTGTCTTCATCTCTTCCATGAACGCATGTTTCTTATATCTAAAGGTTTCAAAATATGGAAAAGCACAAGAAAGCTAGCCGAATGGCCTACGTCAAAAGGTTAAAAAAGAAAAAGAAAGCGAAGACATCCGGTGGACAAGGGGACAGCAGCGCCGCAAATGTGCATGTGTCAAGTCAAGAAGATTTAAATTCTAATGACAATTCAAATGAAGTTCACTCTCGTGATAACAAACAGAGGCTTAACAATTTAAACAGTCGCAGAACAGCTATTTCTGGGGATTTCAAGAAGGATCCTTTATATTTTCAGATGTTGAAATATAGTAGATGCAAACAGAAAATGAAAAACATCGAAAAAACAAACTATGCTTTATTTGATAGATATCCTGCATGATTATTCGAAATGTTTAAATTCATATTGAAATATATTTAAATCAGTTGAAGTTAACGTGATTAATGCTGTGAGATTACTGGTATTCTGGAAAAGAAAGAGTGACGTCATGTATGTGGCAGATCTTTAGACTGTGAGATTACTGGTATTCTGGAAAAGAAAGAGTGACGTCATGTATGTGGCGGATGTTGGTTGTCAGGAGACATAATTGAATTTTTTCTTGCATTGGATGATAACCTAGAATCATGTGACCACTTTCAGCTCAAAATTATTTATTATTCCTTATAATACCATTTTCTAGTAATAGTGATACTTTAGGAATATAATAATGTAATATATATATATATTATTATTATTCTAAAATGTTTTCCTTTAAACTGATCATTGTAAATAATGCAATTTAGCTATGTGTCTGAAATTAAGTCATACTTTAAATAAACAGACTGTCTAGTATCTAACTATTTATCTAATATACATTATTTCACAGATCCTGTTAGTCAACCTCACCCTCGTCAGCATGTAATTAGTCTTTAGAATTTGACTACAGTGTAGGTGTATTGCTACAAATACCGTAAATGCTATTCTAAATAAACTAAATAAACACCTTTTCAGGGAAAGGTACAACCCCAGGATCAGTTTAGCAAGGATTTTGTGATTTTGCCTTTACTTAAAGGGGCATTTGGACGAAAATTCCCCAAATTTTGAAAGTCCGAATAATTCAAATATTTGTGGATAAACTGAATATAGAAGACATTTAAGAACAACATCCCTAAAATGTCTTTATTTTAGACACATTATCCCCAATAAATTTGGGTTTAAAAGCTCAGAGAACAATAGGGTTGAGTAAATGACGTCATTTACTCCAAATTTAGATGCTAATATAATAAGTAATTTTTATCCACTACTAATGACTGAGGGGAAAATTTATTGCTTGGGACTATCAGGGTCATATGGATAAGTTTCATCCCTTTTCAAGTCATTTTCATTTTTGGGGCATTTTCGTCCAAGTGCCCTTTTAAAAGGGGTAGCACCTAATAACATGTGCATACTAGTAAACTTGTGGCCTTCATTCAGTGGACATTGAATAGCCACGGTGTAAATACCACTAAAATCCCATTTATTTTATTAATTTTTACTTTGTAATATCTTAAGAGTTGTTTTCATATACCCATGGAATACACTAGCATATTTGGTGGTACTACACTTTTAATCTTTTGTCTCTTATTGATGGATTTATTACACTGTAAGGGCTTTTTTTTAACATGAGAGACGGTGTCCCTATGTAGTAGGGCTAACTCTTGTTTTCTTTTCCGTTTTGGGGCACACAAAACAAAAGAGTTAGCCATACTACATAGGTGCACCCTCTCATGTAAAGAGGCCCTAACTAGAACACTTTCTTATAAAAAAAATCTATATTCTGGTCTCTAGGGGCAAAGGTATAACAATATTAACTTGTTCCTTTCTATTTCCATTTGCTTTAACTGTTCCTTTCACAACAGCACATTTCTGTTGGAATCTGCCAACTGGAATGTATGAAAATTTGGAGTAATTCTCAGGAATAGTTGACCATGTTTCTACTGGATGAGAATAAATATTAGTTCTAGAGTAACTCCTGTACCAATCTACTTTAGCTAGAACATGTGTAACTTTCTTTTCCCTTCTATTTTGATCCTTCAAAATTACATCATGCAGCAAAAATCCTCGGAGTATGGCAGGGCGCTTCATTTCATTAAACCATGTAGCTGTTACGACTGTAGCATTGTCATCATTCATGGTACTAGAACTATACAAATTACCTGCATATAATAGTTGGGTAAGGGACTGATAAAACCTAGACACGTTTAACAACAGAGGTATCATAAATTAATGCATACATTTCTTTAAGTTTCAGTACTTCTCCTTGACTCAATGCTTTCCTCTTAATGGGTGAAAGAGGAACCTGTTCTGGTGTTCTCGCAAAGTTTACTTCTAATGGTCTACCTATTTGTAAAGAAAGCATTTCTGAATACTGTTTACTTGGAAGTATCATTTCCAGTAATGTTCCTTGAGGGTTTGTGGCAGATTCAACAATCTTGGTGACATGTTGCATTTCTTCTGGGAATTCTGACATCATGACTTGCTTGTGTCTGTAAAATTTTCTCATGATTTGAAGTCCTATTATGTAAAAACAATTATTATTATTAATTTTATTCAAAATAATGATTACAATGATGCCAATATATAAACCTGTGCAACAGAAATTGAACATTGATTAAGGAGGTTTCCAAGGGTTTTCATAATACCCATGCACTCACAGAAAGTGACCGATATCTTTGTATTGCCAAAAATCGTATTTTAAAGTGATATACCATATTAAAGTTGGTGAAATGAAGATTCGACTTTTTTGAAAATTATCATGTTTGACTTTGCACTTTTTAAAATCTTTTCGAGAGGGCCCATTCATTTATTAATTCTTCATTTATTTGTTGAACAAAATTACTTTAATTGTGCCCTCCCCTCCACCCCAAAAAGGTGCATTTTTTAGTTAATCACCCTCCCATAAATGACAAATGCGATACCGAGTCTGCGTATGTTGTTTACGATTACGATTACAACGCTAGTGTGAACCAGGCCTTAGTAGTTGTGTAATTGGTTTAAATAAAGGGAAAGGAATGTCGTACTTGAGTGAGCTGCCATTAGTGGAATGAGAAAGCATAGGCATCCTGACACCAATAATGGCTGCAAACAAGACCCTATATTACCATGTCACCTTAATGATATATCAAGAAGAAGAAAATTCATTTGAAATTATTGTTTTAAAGCTATACATCTAAAATAATATTAGTATACATCTTCTTATGAATGATACAAATCTTACCTCTATTTGCTCCATGTCCCATGAAAGCCCCACATTTCCTAATAGGAGGTAAGTCGCATGATAAAGCAAGGAGAGCAGCTCTATATTTCTCGTAAATGCCATTACCACTGTCAAGCAAAACACCATCCCAAAGATCTACCAATTCATCAATCAGTGGTTGGAGGAAAGTGTTTATGTGCAATTTTGGTTCCTTTGGTCCAGGAATTATACCCAGCACAATTGCATTCTCCATTTTGAACCTCTGCTCTGTTGGTAGATTCATGACTACCAAATATATCACTCCAATACTGTGCACCCCATGTTTGGTTGGTTGAAACCAATCCACGTTGAGCATTAGCCCAAAATTATTGGGAGCTGACAAGAATGGTTCACCATTAACTGTTTGGAAATCTTTCCAGACCTGACCTTCATAAACATCCCCCAATGTACCATTTAGTAAGTTGCGATCTCTCCATTTTTCACAGTCACTTAAAAAGTTTTTCTTGTAGATTAAGTCTTGAATAGATTCAATAACTTTTTTGTAGCAGTACATCTGCTTTGGATATAGATAAGAACCCCCATTCGATGATCGCTTTGTTTTCAAAAGTGTAGTTCCACATGGTTGTCTCCTGGTCCTATGTGGGTGTAGTGGGTATCTTATATAGCTGCATCTTAAAGATGCAGTATGTCCATTGGGTTTCTTGATTATGCAGTCTTTGAGGGGGTACAATGACTTACATTTTGGACAAACAGCATACTTTTCAAATTCATCCTTTTCAAACCACAATGCTTTGTAGACCATATACATTGTTTCTGGAATACATTTCGCAAACTCTTTAAGAGCTTCGTATTCACAGGGTTCAGCAATATACAATAACATTCCCTTCAAGAATTTAAGGAACAACATAATGCCTTTATCTGAAACCTTGTAAAGAGATTGCCACAGAAGGAAAAACATCAAGAGTGTTCTTGACTCTGATGAGGTATGAAGACAAGTAACTTGTTTGCCATCTCCATTATCTGAATTACTCTCTTCTTCGAGTTCAGGAATGATTCCATCACCTAATTCTTGTGCCTACAAATTAATACATGTAATATGAAATTTAAAACCATGTGTATATAAAGTACCCAATGAAATATCTTATTTCACTCAAATTTTGTTCAAGCCCAAAACAATGACTCAGTAGTTTGTAGCCGAGGGATAGGGGGGAGGGGATGGCAGGCAATCCAAGAAATTGATGTGTATCAAAAGAGATTTAAACATCCACAGGCATCCCTGGGTGAAAAATTTAATTTTGTATTGGAAAGTCGACATGGGTTATTAGTTTGGATTAATGGGGATTCAAGGCTGGAGAAATTGACATTTGAAAACAAGAAAATGTAAATTCCCCTCCCCCCCATGGGACAAGATAATGATAACTAAAGTGTCATCTCTACCTGAGAATGAGAAATATCTGGCTCTATTTCTTCGTTTATTGCATTTTCCGCTTCATCGTGCAAGCCACTTAGATTTGCCTCTTCGTCATTGCTACTGCCTTCCTCCCCTTCCTCGGAAAAGAAATTCAGATCCTCCTCCTCGAGTTGAATATCATTTTCTTCATCACTTATATTTTCACTGTCAAAATATTCCTGTACCGGCGTTTCCATTGCGGATGAAGTATTACCATGTAGAGGGCCTTCCAATTCTGCGTTGTTTCCATAAAGGATCTTATGCTCATAGTAGGTTGACTTTGAGACAGCTTGTTGGCAATGCTCACAATAGAAAGATTTGCTTTTTTTGGACGCTGTGGAGGGAATAGAATATCGTTAAAAAATCATCAACTTCCTTTGCTATTTTATCAAAAAAATGCGCATGTTTATTTATATTTAGCAACTCACCACTGGCATTGCAAGGTAAGTGATCATAGTATTGAGTTTTAGCCATGAAGGTACAACAGCCATCACAAAATCTTCGTTTTAAAGGTAGCACATTCGCCATGATGAAAGACGCACACTGTCTCTGACTCGCTCGGTTGCATGGACTCTAGATGAACGTCACAACGTCATCCGGTCGTATATCTGCCCGTGGGTACTGGAGCGAGGCATCCCACGTGGGGTATCACATGAAAAAATTGCTCTCAGTCTATTGGAGCAGCGAGGTGTTTGTGTAAAAGAGCGGGCTTTTCATAATTATAATCAGTATTCGTGCCCCCCTCGACCTCTTTCTTTCTGGTTTCAAAGGGTTCACTTAGTGAGACAAAGCTCCGTTAATTCATCACTTTAGATCGCTAAACAAAAAACTGCAGTCATGCCTTTTTCGACTGGGTCATTTTTTAATAGAAGAGCATCCGGCGGCTCTGATAGTTCAAATGGCAGTAGCAGCGAATCCAGAGGATACGGTCCACGTGGATCTCGAAGAGAGGAGAACATCGTTGTTTCCTCAGTCGAAATCTCTCGTTTGTTTGAGAGCGTTAAGAGTTTAGGAGAGGAGCTAAAGAAACAGAACCAATGTATCGAAAAACTGGCAGCCAACGTCGAACAATGCACAGCAGAGATAGCGGCCCTGAAGCAGGAGTTGACGGACCTTCGCAATGATCAAGAGCATGTGCCAATGCCGCACAAACTTCCAAGCTTTAGCGGACCAATTCCCAAAGCCCTGAAGGTAAATTCTTGTTACTCTTAATTAATCATTTGATAACCAATATTTTAAGGAATTTCTAACACCGTAAAAAGACTGAGTAAGTACTCTAAGAAGCTGCACTAATTTAATAAATATTGGTTATTCTATTACACAAGCAGACTCAGCCGTGATGGGGTCGGTTTTCGTTGTTATCCATAAGCATTTATTTCAATTATATATGTTTATAACTATATTACTTTGAATGGAATTGTAAGAGCACTTGATTGAAGTTTTCTTTGCGGATTGAATAACAATGTTCTTATTGTTGATAGCCCTTTGCAAGCGTATTTGGGTTTTCTTTTGTGTGTGAAAACCCCTTTGTGTTTAAGGACAATTTTAATGACATAATATCATTCATTGAAAAAACCGCCTATTAACTTCTTGACAAGCTGTCACCTTCCGACTGCATTCATGAAACAGACCATCCTCGATTTTGCTTGAAAATAAAGAAATAGCCATTTTTTACTGAAGACTTAAAATTCCTTTTTTGAAATTGTTTATTAATCCTTGAATCATTCCACTAAATACTCCATCGGGAATCTTAGATTTACCTTTCACCATCCGCAGGGCTCGAAATAACAGCCGGACATAATGACCTTTCAAATACATTTTTGTCCATTAACTACCGATTTTTGAAAAGTCAAAAATTGTTATCACATGCGAACATTTTTTCCGCTCCAAAATTTGGCCGGTCAACTTGTCGCCTTTGAAAATCTTGTTTGGCCGGTCAAGTAGCAACATTGCGGGACCTTGTCCTTGACCCGCCGTTATTTCCACAGGTATCCCAAGCTCTGCATTTTTACAGTAAGTATATATGGGATCGTATGGCTTGGAGATTTTATTGGAGAAATACAATTGTCAAAATAAAAACAGTCTTACTTGTTGTTTGTGGTTTCTTTGTCCTCTGTGTGGAATTTCAGGCCATTTTCTTCAATGTGGACAAAGAAACCACAAACAACAACTAAAACTATATGTTTTTATTTTGAAAATTGTATTTCTCCAATAATATCTCCAAGCCATACGATCCCAAATATACTTACTGTAAAAATGCAGAGCTTGGGATACCTGTGTTATTTTGATCCCTGTGATGTGTACCCTGGTCATTCCATGAAAAAAAAAAACCGCTGAAAAATTGAATGTGACATGATTAATCAGAAAGGCGCAGTCCATAGAGTCAACCGATGATAGTCTATGGACAAAAATGACTCGAATTTTGACTCACACCTAGTTAAAGCTTGTATGTTTTATCAGGATGATGTACATTTGGTCCACAACCAGCAAAACGAAATGCAATTTCGTGGAAAAGAAGGGTGAGTATACATGGTAATCCAGTGACTTTTGATACATGCAGTACCTAACTATGACGTTGTTTTATCATTGTACTTCTAGTATTGACAGTCCTCACAACAGTGCTGTGAGGGCATTTCTGGTGCTAGAAATAACCAAAGAAGAAAATGGCTATGAAAAACCAGTTATTATGAGTAAGTTTTGGATTTTTACACAAAAGTAATATGAGCCAAGACAATGCTCTTGCCCTTTTTCTCGCAAAATTACTTCCTCCGTATTAAACAATGATTACTTCCTCCCTATTTGAAAACGATCTGTAAAAATGGTTCTTAACAAAATCTTTTATAGAACGTGCAGAATTTAGCAATCTTTCCCTCTCCCAAAGCAGGTCCGGTGATATCAGAAGAGGCGCGCAATGAATTGTTGTTACTTTTCTGACGGTTCATGGGAAATTCTTTATGTCCAAACCAATGAACTTTATTGGCAAAATGGAGGCTTTAACCAACTATTTGACCAGATAAACCTTCTAATTTATAAACAAAGTTTATACTTATTGAAATGACCATTAATTAAAGCAGTAATAAATTATGCGTTCGGTGTGTATACAATGAAGTAGAGAGAAATTAATTAAAGCACATCTTTTCCTAAGGGGCTGTCAGTCGATACTTCGAGACGAAAAGACAGCAGTACTTGGACAATCTGCCGGAAAGGAAAGAAGCGACAGACAAAAAACTGAAAGACAAGATCCTTACTTCCCGAAGAAGAAGGGTGAGTCGTGAGCCGTTTTGACCGCTGTAATACTGCTCAAAGTAGTAGTATAATAATATAATAATAATAATTACAATTTATAAAGCGCTTATCAGTTATGTGGGTTTATTGTTGCTCATTTAAATCATACCTATTAAAACAGAACATTTTAATATTATGGACTGAAAGAATTATATGTTTAATACAACAAATATTTCTTCTTGTGTCCTTCTACATTTAGCTATATGTTCAAAGGATGAAAGTGGCTAACGAAGCGGAAAGAGAAAGGCTGTCAGAAATAGACCATAATTATATGAGCGACGAGGAAGATGGAGATGAGGAAGGGATATGGGTCGTGCGTAGTCCATCCTGGAGGAGTGCTGAGCTGTCAAGCCTCCTCGAAGCTTTACAAAAAAAAGTTAAGGAGAAAGACAGCACATCAAAGCACCTCAAAAACAAGAGAATGAGGGGTGCAAATTGTACGAGGAAATTACCATCAAGACCTCCAGCATGGGCTGTTTCTCAACAACGACAAACTCCAATACGTCAACCAACAGCACCACAACATCACAACAGCACCACAGCATCAACCTTAAGAGATCTGGAAAATGGGGGAAGACCATCCCTCTCAAGAAAAAACCCACAGCCTTTAACAAGAAAGCGCAACCGACTAAAACACCCGCAGGAAACAAGAACTCAAGATATGGAGGATGAGGACAGCAGCTGCAGAAGTTCTTCTACGAAGAGCCCATTCTTGAAAGGAAAAGGGGCACATGGTATAGTAATTATATACAAGTTAATTAACTGTTTATTGGCATAATTATTATGCATGATTGTTTATGATTATCTAATATTCAATGACTTTGCATTTTGTCAGCTGGAAGGAAGTTGTAGGAAGCTGAAAGTCAATGTCATAATGTCCCCCCTCCCCCCCAAACAAAGACATTTAGAACAAATTATCTCGTAATAACTAAAACATCACTCTAAATCCTCAATGCCATTAATCATTGTATATTTAGAGAGTTGTTGCTCATTATACATTAACAAATCATCGCGTGGCGTAATTTGACTAGCGCGAAGAGTGATCTTAAAGGTCTTGAGCGCCATCTGAAAGCATGATCAGAAAAAAAAATTCACGGATCCTTCAAACGCTAAATAATAATGAATTATATTTTCTTCATAAGATTCGGATGAAGAGGATGAAGAGTATGAGACATACTCCTCGGAAGAAGAGAGCGAGGAAGAGTTTGCCAGAGAAGGAGAGTTTTCAAAAGATGAATCATCATACGCAGAGGTACGCGAAGACCGACATATCAAGAAAAAGAAAGTATCATTTTCTCAAGGTTAGTCAGGTTTATTGTATAGAACATTTGTCCCTGACGTGCAAACTAATTTATTTTCTTTTTGGAACTGTAAATTTCCTTTTTTTTTTTTTGAACAGTTCAACAAGAGTTAGCCCTTCCTGACCCCAAGACACCAGAGCAGATGCCCGGCGCCTTCAAAACAAGCACCCCAATCACTGGAAGACGGCAAAACAGCAAAAAAACAAAGAAAAAGTGAAAACGAAAGCAACTTTCAATTATATATTTTATAATTTTCATCAATACTTAAATTTCATTAGTAAAACATGTTAAAGTTATCTTTCACAAAAATTATATGATTGCATTAAAAATGTTTTTGATGAAACCAAAATGTAAAAAATGCTCGGGAATCGGAAAGTATAAGATACGTGATTCTCGAATACTTGGAATGGCAAGGGAAATCATTGAGAATACGAGATATAAACCCCGGGGAATCGGAAAATACAAGATACGTGATTCTCGAATGCTTGAAATGGCATGGGAAATCATTGAGAATACGAATTATAAACCAGGGGAATCGGAAAATATAAAATACGTGATTCTCGTATACTTGGAATGGCATGGGGATTCATTGAGAATACGAGATATAAACCCGGGGAATCGGACTCGAATACTTAGAATGGCATGGAAAATCAAGGAGAATACGAAGTCGATACTAGACGTATCGGCTTCGTACCGGGACCCCTGATATTCCATGACAGGGAAAAACAGTCCGAATACGGGAGTATACGAAATCGCATATTCCATTACACTTTAGATATCCGTTTACCCGATACTTGCGTATACTTACGTATTCTTCAAATATACGAGTTCGTATACGAGAATATCAAGACTCGTATACCCAGCTTTTCACAGAGTGCCCCGAAGTGTGAAACCGTTGTTAAAATTCATGACAGCGTAGTCCCTCCCAGGAACGGTATTACGTGATGTGAAAATTATGTCCACGTGGTAAGTAAAAAAAACTATCACTTGACAGATTCTGGTAAGTGACAGAGCGACTAAAAAAGACTGGGTGCCGCGGTCTACTGATTTACCAAAATTCATGGTTTGTATTTGAAGTCCTTCAATTGAATTTCACCTCCAAGAAGAATTATTTATATCGCTATCTTGAATTTTACAAGCTTCTTCGAGGTTTCGACATTCGTGTTCGATGTTTGTCATTCAAGTTTTACAATACGAACTCCACAAGCTTTTATTTTAACTGGAGGATGATATTGAACTCAACGCCGTGCATTTGTTATGCGAGGTTTAATATTTTCAACTCGACCACAGAAATTGAACTTCACGCTTCGTTGATCTCGCCTGACCTTGGAAAATATTGAATCCAGATCTCCTCGGTACATCGTAAACGTGGCGCATGCCCAGAAACCGCTGACATACAAGACATCGGGCTCAAGAAAAGAAAATGGCGGCAGAGTACGTTCTTTCTGTTGTTGAATCGACAATTCGTCAGCTTGATACAATCTGTTTACAAGAGGATGATTGTAGTAGCTTATTGCTTCGTTTAGAGTACCTAAATTGTACGATCATCAATAACGGAGATTTACCAGACCCAATCGCAGCTGGCATTGGATTAGCGATAAAATGCTTAAAAAACGAAAAACAGCAAATTTCTCGTGAACACCCTAGGGCAGAAAAAGTGTTAACTGGCCGCCCAGGTCTCCCTTCTTTTCAAGTGTCTGAAGACCAGCTCTCTCATCTTGTGGAAAACGGGTTTACTGTACCACAAATAAGTCTTTTGTTTGGAGTGTCCAAAATAACCATTGAAAGGAGGTCTCATTTTGGCATTAAGGTATCAGGTAAGAGATAAAAGGACTGAAAAAAAAAAATATTTACAGGGGGGAACTGGAGTATTTTGATTCTAACTTTCAGACATTTTCATGCTGTCCCTTCCCCCATAAGTCTCTTACGCACCTATCAAAGTAAACCCCATCGGAAGGGGGGGGGGGGGGGGGGGGGGGAATGCGGGTAAAATATGGGGGTTTGATCGCGAACATTCGCGCCTGGGTCGAAAATTTGATCGGAAATTTTTCCATTTAGTTGATAATTTCTTCTTTAGCCTTCTATTTTTTCATGTTATTTGATCAAAAGCTATAAGTATAAATTTTTCATTAACATTAGTCATTCTAAGTCACTTCACCTTTATTGGGCAATGGCTACCCTCACTTGATTCATGAATGGATTTGGACGCAGTGACATTTCAAAAGATTTATAAGACCTTTTTACTGTATTCTGAAAATGTTCAGTATAATATCATGTTCATCTTGTTGTTGTTTAAATGCTCTCAAACACAGAAATATACAGTAGTATCAGTGACAATGAGCTGGACAACTTGGTGAGAGCTGTAGTGTGGGAATAATATTGCTGAAAGGTAACCTTAAAAGTATTGGTCATAGAGTTCAAAGGGAGAGAATACGGCTCTCTCTTTTGAGGACTGACCCAACAGGGGTTCTTCACAGGTGGAAAGAGTGCATAAAACGAAGAGTTTATAATGTCCATGCACCACAGTCCTTGTGGCACATTGATGGAAATCACAAATTGATCAGGTGAAGTGGTGAAGTGGACAATACTGTAAGGCAGTAAACAATGTTAAGGACATTTCCACACATCTGTTGTTTGTGTGCATCTTTCTGTGTGGAGGCGCTTGTGACCTTTATCTTTTTACAGTATGATCAAACTTTTTCATTCTCAATCATATCTTAATGCTTTTTTCAACTAAATTTCAAAATATGTTGATAAATTATTTTGTTTTCAACAATTGATAATCCATCATACAGGTAACGAACTTTACAGTAGGTGCCAAAATGAATATTCTTTTACTTTCAAAATTGCATGTTTCTTTACCTTGTGTTTTACCAATATAAGGCTTTTTGCATAAATCAGACCTATTCAAATTTTGCTCTTTTACTAATTGTGAGGTGCTTTTTATTTTTGGACTTCATTTGGACACAGCTGCTCAATTTAAGGGGATGGGTCAAGTGACCTATTCCTACAAAAGGGCTATTGGCATTATTTGTTTGTAATAAATAAACTGCCTCAATGCCAACTTGTGAATGTTGTCATAACATATAATTAACTAAGAGAATAAACATGATCTGGAAGGGTTTTTAAGAGAATCCGGGAACCAGATAAAATAAAGTGCAGGGTCCAGGAACCTATAAAAATATCTGTGATTCAGGATACAAACACAAGCAGTGACTTGGGAATTGCCAATTCAATGTCTAGAATGCAGAATTTCTCTCTCTAGATGTTGGGAAAATGTTAAAAACGCTATAGGAACAGAAATGTTATATAATGTTTTTGTTTTAATGTTAACGTTTTTACGAGATTTCTAAAAAAATAGTGCAGGATTCAGGATCTAAATGAATGTTGTGACGTTTAAATTTTTGAAAAATTAATGACACTTTTTTATTTCAGATGGCGAATTGTTGTCCATGGAGGTATTGATGGCTATTCACGACTTCAGTTTATTTATATGCATCAAATAACAATAAAGCTGTTACAGTATTATCACTTTTCCAAGAGGCTGTGTCCAATTATGGCTTACCCTCTAGAGTACGATGTGATAAAGGAAGGGGAAATTATGATGTTGGGCGATATATGTTGAATCATCCTGATAGAGGACCAGGCCGTGGGAGCATGATAGCAGGTAAAACTGCCTTTTGCTTTATGCATTTTCTTTTTTTTTTCTTTTCCCCCCTTCGTTTGTTCATTGGTAATGCAGTATTTACCATTTTGTTGATACCACTCAGTCAGTACTACAAATCATAATATTTGCGGGAAAAACGTTTTGCCACTCCAACAATGGGTAATAATCATGGTATATTAATTGATAATTTATGACTAATACTTATGACTTACAAAATATGAAAGAATATGAAACTTATTTTTTTCTACAATGCGAAATATCGCTTTTAAAATTTGTGATGACGTAGGTGCAAACCACCAATAGAGGATTGCCTATCATTTGGCAGGCAAAACATTGACTGAGAGTAAAAGAAAAATCAAACAAGGAAAATACTATTGAAAATTTGAATGAGGTCAACTACTCGTAAATTAGTACAAATGGCTTTACTACAATATGCTGTTAGGGTTGTAAGAATATTTACTTACAAATTTGGGCTGTATTCTTAGGAGGTATGCTGTAGTACAATGTAATGTTCAGACTTGTTTCCTCATTCACCAGCAGCATTGGGCCTCATTCTTGTTCTGACTCTACACACAAAGTTTGATAATTTTCATAGTCACTGCTTGTGTGGTCTCAAAATTATAGGCCCATGAAAGTTATGGAATTGACTGGCAAGGTCCTTCTGTAGTTGAAGAAGAAGAAATTGTTGAGGTTCCTGAAACTCCTCGCTGTTTGAATGATGTGCAATTAGCATCAATAGAGGCTACCAGACTGGTCAGTAATAGTGATCCATATGGTATAGATTTATACAGTAGAATCTTAAGTGAAGCAGAAAGATTAATACAGTGACTGTGATTAAATAATGCATACTGGGCTGCAGAAATTTGTTTCATCACAAATAATATATTAGCATAGATAGGTATTGAATATAAAGAAGGTGGCTCAAAAAAGATCTCGGAAAGATGTTTGAGCATCGGCCAGAACCAAAGCCTGTAAGGAAGCAACCAAAACCTGTACATGAAAGGAAGCAACCAAAACCCGTGCTACCCAATTTTCCAAAGAATCTATTAGTAACCGACCAGGATTACCCATTTTACGATGCTGAAGGTGGCGTAAACAACTTTGATAAGATAGTGACGCATTTGAAGATCCCAGTGGGTAAGCAAACCTTTGACGTAGTAATAAGGGATATCTTTAAGAATTTTAACCTTACGCACACTTCAGGAAAAGAAGCCCACGAATGGTTAAGGGGACCTAACTTTAAGTACTGGCCGCAGCAGTTAAACTTTGCCGTCTGGGCGGCTACAAAAGGCTGCGGGGTTGCCGCGGATATGTTCGACATTGCCTTTCTAAGGTTCCACGTTGCCTTTACTATGCGGCGCATATTGAAGGAGCTGCGAGTGCCCCTGCCGGGGGAAAAGCTTTTTAATAGAATGGATAACCACTACGATTCCGCTGCCCTAGAAAGGCTAATGAATGAGTTCAAGCCGCAGCAAAGAGACTTTCGTTATCGGGAGGGCGCCACGCATGGCTTGGGCATTATCTATGCTTGGCATGTTGACGGCGTGCGTCCGGCAGACATGTATCATCAAAAATACCCCGGGGTCCTAAAGTTTTACGACTTGGGTGGTCGCAAGAATGACGTTACGCTGATCGATAGGATTGAGACAATTTACCCCAGTCCTTGGGATCCATTCGTATTATTAAAAGGAAAAGGCCTAAGAAACCTAGCCAGGATCAACCGCAGCATTGAAGCATTCGTCTACTGCACCCTGGGAGCGCAGGTAAATACCCGCAGCCCCATTGTTGGTTCCCAAGGTGCTTCGCGGGAAACGCAACAAGAATTCCTAACCCTGTTTGAGTCCGCAATAATAGAAAATGACATATCCAAGTCAGTTCAAAGGTATCAATTAGCGGTGCAGCAATCCAAAGTGCGGTTAGATTACGCTTTGTCGCCTGGTTGTTGGTTGATGCCAAGTAATTTGGTCATCAACGCCAATTCCGTCGTGGGTTATAACAACAAGCTGCAGCGAGCTACTAAGGATATGAAGTTGGGGGCGAATGACGTGAACTCTGACATGACCAAGGGCATTCCTCACTTCGTAGAGAAGCCAAAAAAGTCACACGAAACGAAGGTACCCGTAGTTAAGAAACCATCAAAGCATATTCCCGCGTTACCACCCATACCTGAGGAATATGACCATAACTTACTAAAAGCCGGCCTAGCCACCGCAAGCATTGGTCTGAGTTATTATATATGGCGATGAACAACCCCTACGTAGCTGGAGTAGATTGTGTCTATACGACTTACACAGGCGAGAAAAAATACACCCAGGCATCTTGGGTTGATGTCACCGGAATGTCTGTGGATCTGAACTACTCAGGAAAGAAGCTAATCTTATGCAGTCTATCTTTGGGAGCCGTTAGTAATGCGAACGTAGGATTTCGTTTCTGTGACGACAATGGAGTATTACAACCCATGCGCGCGAAGACAAACAACAGAGAGCCTACGCATTTCTCAGTAGAGCCGCCAACGAATAGCGCTGAGAATCTTTCCGTTTGGACCTTTCACCTAGTTGCCGACTGCCATGGGAAAGTAAAGCTGCAAATGCGCGTAGATGACACCGGGAGCGTTTGCATAAATAGCATAGAAAATCAAAGGAATACTATCTATAACCACATGACCATTAGCACTTTGACGGTGATGAGCCTCTAGAAAGTAACTTTGTTGCCTGGGATATATGAATCGCTATACCCATCGCTTAGATGAAGAAGGATATGACAACGGCACTTGGTATGACGTTGGAATGTGGGTTGAAGTTGGGGGAACTGCATTGGTCATTTGCACTATTAGCATTAATGCAAATACGCATGCAAATGTGGGGTTTAGGCTTATCGATGAAAATAATAAGCCCCTGCTTCCTTATCGAACTTCAACGAACAATAGGAAAGTTACCCATTTTTCGATGGAGCCCTACACTAGGTCCACTGAAGACCTAACGCCAGTGACTTTTCATATGCTGGTCAATTGTAAATATGCTAAGTTGCAAGTCACTTCTGATGACGGTAAGTTTGGGATAAATCGCATAGGTCGCAGGCCTGCTAATGCAGTCTGGAGTCATAAGCCCATTTCTACCATGAGTGTGTTGCCGTTGGTTCCGAGTTACCAGGGCGGTGCTAATACTGTCTTTCATTATCCTCAAAGCAGGGCACATCCCGATGAGAAGGATAAGGCTAACCCTTCACCTTCTTCAGGAGGACCACCCCAATAGCTACTACCAAGATCCAGATGTTATTCCCCACAAACTTTAGCAGTTCTCCGCCAGCCCTAAGTACCAGGCCAAGAACGCTACCAAGCAGCCCAGGAAGACCGGCTGCCATTTTTTTCCCCAAGTCCGTCAGTCCATTGCCTAATTTCTTAACGCCTGCGCCTGTAGCCTTAAGCGCGGATAGGATCACGCCTACTACGCTCGAAATAGCGACCGCAAACGCCAGCGGAAGACCATACTTCAAAAGGGCTCTTTTTACCTTTTCCTTGGTGGTAAGCCCCAACTCCTTTTCCAGGTTTTCTTTTTGCGCCTGTAATTCCGCAACTCTTACCTGAAGGGTTTCTACTTCCTTTTGAGCTGCCTCCCTTTCCTCTTTGGGACGAGTCTGGTCATTGATTATTTCCTGCTGCCGTTCTATTTGCCCCTCCAGGTCTTCAATAGCCTGGCTCATTTGCCGGATTTGCTCTTCTTTGATGTTGATTTCGGCAACCAACTGCCGCCGTTCCTCCAAAGAGCCGGCTATGGTGATATGCAAGTTTTTTGCTTCTTCCTTGCTCATATTCAGGTCTTGCAGGACAAGATCGAAGGCCTTTTGGGCTTGGTCCCTATCGCGCAGGGCTTTGTCTGTTCGTTCTCTTATTTCTATTATTCTTTGGTTCTTATCGTCAAGTTCTCTCTTTTGAGCATCGAGGAGTAGTTGGTTTTGTCTCATGTAATCTGCTTCCCTTTCTTCCAACGTTTCTTGTAGCCCCTTGACGCGCCTTTCTAACTCGGCCTTTTCATTTACGGCCTCCAACCTAACCAACAGGCTTCTAGTAGCATTTTGGAAGCCTTTTAATCTTGAGACGTCACCCCTAACGTCACCATTCTTATCAAAGAAGGGTTGCGGTTTCGTCCAGCGGTTTTTGTCGGGAAATCTCAGGTCTTGGACGCTTATAAGGACTTTGTTTCCGCGTTCTGTGAGCCTTACGTCGTCGGTCTCGAAACGGGGATAGCGCATCCGTAGCTCTTGTGTTGCCCACTCTACAGTTTCCCGCGCGGTTGCTTCCAGTTCCTCCACGTTTTTAAGCTCCAAGTACTCAGGTGTGGGCTTACCACGGTTCCTTGATTGCCACATGCGCCTTAATGTGGACTTGGCAACCTCCCACTTACTATCACCATATTTGTGACGTAAAGCTGCGTCATAGATTAGGGCGTCGATTTCCGCGCCTTTAGTCCATGCGTCAAATTCTTCATCGTTAATATCGACTTGGCCTTCTTCGGTAAGGGGGTCAAAATCCGTTCCTTCTACTTCCATTATATATGATAAGCTCAAAGTTAAACCCCAACGTATTACCTAAGCAGGTTGGCGGACTAAAGGCAGAACGCACCTTTCACCGGGTCACCTTTACCCCCAGCAGCGCAAAACCAGGGGAGACGCTGTACGTAGGCGTGCCCCGCCTAACGGAAAACCTAGTATTGGTTCCCGGTACCCTGGCGTTAAGGTTTGACCTAGCGATACAACCAAGCACAAAGGACAAGCGTTACACCGTTAATAACGTGGGCAGGAACATCGTCTCTAAGATGAGAATCAAGTTTGCCGGGGAATCCCTCTTGGACTTGAACAGGTACGATCTGTACACCACGTATAAGGATCTGTGGCTAACGGCGTTCGACCGCGCGCAGAAGGTAGAGCAGGGAATTGGAAGCGTTATCCTTCGTAAGCTTCGCAGTGAAACCAACCCAGCGCCTACCGACTCCAGCGGCGCCACCGCAGTAGCAGACGCGACGAGGGTAAAGACCGCCTATGGTAGTAAGTACGTTATCCCTTTGGATTTCGAAGTGATTACGAACCATGGTGCGTATTACCCCAGACAGTTATCCGAGTTACAGTTTGAAGTAACCTTAGCGGACACCACGAACGTCATTGGAGGCATGGACAGCGCAATTAGCGGGGCGGTTGATCCCTATTCTATCACCAACTTAGAGCTGCAGTACGAAACGGTATACAGCGAAGAGTTGGCACGCAGCGCTGGCATGGAATACAGTGCAGGGAAGGCATTCCTTTACGACCACGTAGTGATGTATAAGACGTTCAGCTTCCTGGATAAGACGGACGAGGTTATCAACCAAAGCATTAACCTCCCCCGAAGAAGTCTCACGGGGTTGATGTTGGTGTTTGCCAAACCCTATGAGGCTGGTAAGCGCAACTCAGAAGCCTTTCACAACCCCAACATTACTAACGTCGGCGTGAATATCAACGGAGTCCCAAACAAGGTTTACTCCCAGGGAATAAAGCCTGCAGACGTGTACAGGGAGGCAATGCGCAAGTTTGGTGACCAAATTAGCCCTGAGGAATTATTTAAGGATAAGTACGCGCTGTGGATCGACATGCGCACCACCAACGATGAATCTATGCACGGTCAGGATCTGCGGCTGGTCAACACCCAGGACGGCATCACTTTGGAGATCAAGCGCACAAAGAATGCCTCCGCGGGCGACGGTGATAAGATAAACTGCTACGTCTTCGTGGTGTCTGACGCGCAACTGAGCGTAGAAATGAATCAGCTAAAGAGCGTTGCATATTGATTCGCTCGCTGCGCTCCCTCATCCTAAGAAAGATAAAATATTTGACTAATATACCATGTTACGCGTCTTCGAAAACAACAACACCAAACTGCAATGCATAGTGCAAGGCGAAACTTTGTACTTTAAAGCGAAGGAGGTGGCTGCTGCGTTGGGTTATGAGTGCCCAAGAAACGCAATTAAAGATCACGTATCTGAGAAATACCAGAAAAGGTCAAGTGAAATAAGAAGGGCATCGAAACAGTGCCCTTCTACTATGCACCCACATTCCGTGTTTATATCAGAGCCTGGTTTGTACGAACTGATATTTAGTTCTAAGCTACCCAAAGCCGTGGAGTTTCGTGATTGGGTATTCGAGGAAGTGCTACCCGCATTAAGAAAGACCGGTAAGTATGAAATAGAAAAGCGATTTGACACCCCAAACAAGCTAGTATTTAAGATTGAGAATGAGTTTGACCTACATAAGAAGGTGGTTAACTACATCCGCCGGTTTCACCCTCAGATGCTCATAGCACCGGGTATAGGAGAATTGCAGGACAGCGACGGTAAGCGCATAAAGTGCTGGCAAAAAGGTTACCAACGAGGCCAACCTGACTTACTACTGTTAAACGCACACGTGCACTACCGAGGCTTCTACATTGAGCTAAAAACCCCAAAAGGCACCGGGGTACTTTCCACGGATCAACGACTACTCATGAAAAGGTATGAAGAAAACGGCTACAAGGTGCTCATAAGCAACGACTACGATGAAATCTGCCGTGCGATTGCCGCATACGCCGAGCAATTGAGAATTCCCTGCAGGTGGTGCTGTAAGTCTTTCAAAACCACGGACACTCTGACAACGCATTTAAAAAATTTCATAGAACATATCATCCAGCAAGTGCATTGGCGTGATTTGATTGAGGGTATCGCATATGAAATAAAAAAATACGTTGTCTTCGAGGATTTAAACCGAATGCGGTTACTCCTCAAATACGACGACGTAGAGTATTCTCTCTGGGCACCTGACAGGGTGCGCTACATATTGCAAGGTGAGGAATTCACCCACCTGCGGACACACGGTAAGCGGGATGGTAAGTGGGCCTTTGACATTGAAAGGAGAATTAAGGAGTCTCCAATTCACTGATGATTCGAGAAGAGGGCGTCGGCGACCGTCCTGTGCGCTTTAGGATCGGCGCGGCACCAATGGTCCGTAAAGTCGTCGCCTAAGTACGTGCGGCGGCAATAGAGGCAGTCGTACCTTTCCCCTGAGGTAAGGGTGACTTTTTTTAAATCTTTTGAGGTTGGTCAGCGCGCTCCTTTACAACCTCCTTAACGGCCTCAGATATTATACAGTCGTTTGACGCTTCGCAGGTAATACAGTCCATATATTGAAAGGGTTATCAGGAACCCACCTAGGAGGGCGGCTGCGTAGGCCAACATATATGTTAAGCTGAGGTTAAATTTTTGTTAAATGGGTTGGAAACCCTCAAAAAGAATGCCTCAAAATGTTAAGCTGAGGTTAAATTTTTGTTAAATGAGGTTGGAAACCCTCAAAAAGAATGCCTCAAAATGTTAAGCTGAGGTTAAAGTTTTGTTAAATGGGGTTGGAAACCCTCAAAAAGAATGCCTCAAAATATTAAGCTGAGGTTAAATTTTTGTTAAATGGGGTTGGAAACCCTCAAAAAGAATGCCTCAAAATGTTAAGCTGAGGTTAAATTTTTGTTAAATGGGGTTGGAAACCCTCAAAAAGAATGCCTCCAAATGTCAAGCTGAGGTTAAATTTTTGTTAAGGCAGTTAAAGACATGTTCCTCTTCTCTTACGCATACACATCTATTGCATTGCTGCCTCCAATATTCCCTGTTAGTCCATGGAACACCTTCTAACATGTCAAAACGGGGTAGCGTCCTACTTATCTTCCTAAAGTAGTCTATTCGATTCCTTAGGTAATCCTCCTTATGTGTGCAACGACTCATGAGATCCCCGCACTAATAACAATCCACCCCTTCCAAGTCGTATCCCTTTGAAAGGTATTGATACGATCTTTCATGCTTTTCCTCGCGAGTTTGAAGCCGCTGACGACTACTTAAAACCTTTCCACAGTAACTACACTCCGTCGTTTTACGACAAATACCCTTACTTACGTGTTGTCGCATCTTTTGAACGGTGCTGAACTCCTTATTACAATCCTTGCAAGCCTTGCTGACTAACTTCTTCGTACAAACCCCATGGTAAACGTGGTATTTTAACCTTTGCTTTGTACTAAAAACCTTCTTACAGACTAAGCAGTCCATATATACTTAACAATATTTTAACCTATTAGCAGACTCCGCTATCCGACTTGCGACTAAATTGCTTGGACTTGCGCTGCCCATAGACGACGTGGAGCAACTGCGGAAGGACATAAGCGAGGACTATGTCATATCTCAAGAACTTAAGATAACCTGCGGGTGGTTGTCTTTGAAGTGCGGTAAGTTAATGGCAGTCGCCTCTGCGGCACTTCACGTAGCTCAGCACGTCGACTTGAAGGAACTTACGACGTCTTGGAAGGACTTCAAGAAGGACAGAGACGTTGAAAAGGTCTTCCAGGCGGCACTTGCTGAGGTACCTGATCAAGTCGCCTCAAGTACTTAGTTAAGTCGCCACAAGTACTTACTCCAGTCATTCTCAAGTCGTCCTTAAGTTACTTGTCAAGTCCTTCAAGTCGTTAGTATAAATGAGTGAAGCTGAATCGAAGGCGGAGGAAGCCCCAGAGCAAAAGATTACCAAGGCTAAATCTCCAGGCAGAGTCGCTGCCGGAAAGAAGCTGGCAGAGATGAACAGGAAGAACCAAGCCAAAAAAGAGGAAAAGGTGAAGGACGAAGGCGAATCCTTCATTAATCCTGGGTACGTCATCGGCGCGTTGGGAGTTGCTATAGCAGCAGGCAGCCTCTACTTACAATGGCGGGCTACGAAGCCAAACGTAGAACCCGTGCATGTGACGCAGGAGCCTAGAAGCAAAATACCTGTACTGGAGTAATAACCTTCTCGCTTTGTAATATAATGTCAACCGCGTTATTGAAAACTGTTGAAGAAGCAGCTATCATCACTTCTATCGTTGCGGGTATTGGTTGGGTAGGTCAGAAAGTACTCAAAGAATACTTTACTGAAGACCCAAGCAAGAGCTTCGCTAACTTTGCTAAGATGACCGCTGCCGTTGGCGGGGCTATCATGGTAAAGGTCTACCTACGGAAGGAAAAGTACCTGCCCAATATATAAATGGCTACCTTGGTCGCAGGCGGAGTTATCGCAGCTTTAGCATTCACTGGAGCTAATTATGGCGGTCAATATTTGGATAGATTAGTTAGAGGTGATCGCAGCGGAGAATTGGCTGCCGAAAGGAAAAGACACGACTTAGCGCTGGAAAAGTATCAAAGGGACGTGGCGGCTTGGAATGAAAAAAGACAAGCTTACATGGATTGGTTGGACAAGAACTACCAAGACAAGATGCAGGCAGACAAGAACTTCGAAAACACAGACTACCCCTTTAAGCTCTATGCACAGGCGCACCCCGCGGCATTAACGGGGTTGAAAAGGCCCCAGTTTAAGAATTACTACCAGCCTTCTAAAAAACAAAAAGACAATGAGCTGGTATTCGTAGGAGTTGCAGGGCTGGCGGGAGGCGTGGCTTTGGCGTATCTAATATAATGATCGTCTTTTTGGAAAGCGACAAGAATAACTTTACCACTTATTTGAATCCTCCCATCAAAGCCCATGAGGTTCGGCTCATAAGTTGCTCTTTGTACAATTCTTGGTATAACCTAATTGGGGGCATGGTCAACGTACTTAAGTCGCCTGGCAATTATCAACTGGTAACGCTACCCGATGGACATTACACGCCAATCATCCTTGCTAAGGAGCTCGCCAAGCGCGGTTATACTCTCACCACAGGATTGCCGCACGAAATGACCCTCAAACATAATATGCCAAACTATTCAGTAACTTTTGGAAAGTTTGACCCATTGGGATCTTTATTATGTGCCTCGGGCAAGACGATTACCGACACAGCCATACCTGTGAAATGGAAAGTTGCATCCTCTTATGAAGTCTATTGCGACTTGGTCAATAGTTACAACAATGGGAAAAAGTCTTCTCTTATGTCCAAGTTTCTGCCCAAAGGTAATCCATTTGACCCAGTACAATACACTCCCATTTCTTTGAGCTATGACTTGTCTAATTTGGTAGAAAGCATAAACATCACCATTAAAGTGGACGGAGAGACAGTGGATTTCAACGGACGTAAGATCAATCTTGTTTTGGAATTCATATAATGGGTCGAACTGAGGACAAGCTCAAAAGAATTTACTATGGGCCCCAAGGCTATTGGAGAGGAGCGTCAGCTATTAAGAAACTTGCAGCCGCGGCCAGGGTATCAGAAGAAACGGCTAAGAACTGGTTAAAAAAACAAACCCTCTGGCAGGTCTATCTTCCCGTGCCCAAGTACATTCCCAGGCCCAGCTTTACCGTAAATGCCCCCAACGAAGTTCATCAGGCGGATTTGCTTTTCTTACCGCACGACAAGGTGAGACAAAAGACCTATAGGTACGCTTTGACCGTAGTCGATATCGCAAGCAGATACAAGGACGCTGAAACCATAACCAGCAAGGATTCTGGGGAAGTCGCAGAAGCCCTAGGTAGGATTTGTAAGCGCGTCTTGAAATGGCCTAAGCTGCTGCAAGTGGATGCGGGGACGGAGTTCATGGGCGTGGTTACCAAGACCCTGAAAGACCACGACACTAAAATTAGGAGAGCCGAAGCAGAGTACCACAGGGGTCAGAGCATCGTCGAAAGATTCAATAATACCCTGGCCGAGCGCCTCTTTGGGTACCAGTATTGGAAAGAGCTGGAAGATCCCTCCAAACGCAACAGGGAATGGACTCAGAGGCTCCCCCAGGTCGTCGCAGCTTTGAACAACGAGGTGGCCAGGGCTACGGGAATAAAACCCAAGGATGCCATAAAAAAGAAACACGTGGAACACAAGTCCTACGTCAGAAGTTCGAGGGCGGTCGGACGGAAGGAAAAAGAGCTCCCCCGCGACATAGTGGTCAGATACCTCTATCAGCCGGGGGAACTTGAAGGTGGCAGTAAGAGAGCCACGGATCCTAACTGGTCCCTGGAAACGTATAAGATTTCGAAGTCCGTCACCAAGGAAGGGCAACCCGTGTTGTATTACCTAAATGGCCCAAGTCGCGGATTTGATAAGGAAGAGCTGCTCATAGTCCCCAAAGACTCAGAGTAGTGCTGCTCCACGCGCCCGATTACACTCTAGGCATGTTAGCCTTACGTTGCCTCTACAATGCCCGCGCTTGTTGTTGATACGATCCACGGAGAACTGCTGATCGTCATTCGGATCAAACCTCCATAGTAGTGGTATGTTACACTTAGCGCAGCGGGCGCCTTTCTTATAGACGTCGTCCACACATAGGTCGAACGTCATATCTTTTTCTTCGTCGTGTCTTTTGTAGCGGAGTAGCTTCTTAGCAATGTTCTCCTTTGCTACTTCTTCTGGCGTCTTATCGTAGCGCAGCTGCGGACCCCAGGCTCTTTTCAACTGCTTGGCGTACTCCACGCGGCTTACGGCGGTGTAGATAAGGTTGCTCCAACACAGTCGCTGGTCTATGATCCATAAGGTTTCTTTTATGGTAAGCCCTTGCGCGCTGTGAACTGTCATGCAATAGCTTAAGCGCCAGTATGGATGGGAGGTTATTTTGTCCACCTTTTCTATGGGTACCCAGGCTTTATCGTGGGTAACTGCGTTCTCTAGTTGAACATTCGTGACGGATACTAAGACATCTCTTCTTTGCATGCGAGTGTCACGCGGCTTATAACAAACGGGCACCAAAGGACTAGGGAACCGCGCCTGGTGTATTCTCAGTAGATCTTTTTGTATGCGCGACTGTGCTGCGCGTTTGCTACTTAACACCAAATTCTCAGGATGCCAAGAATACAGGAAGTCTTCATACGACTTCGCTCGTACCCTCTTACGTAACACCTTAGATTGTTCGGCGTCGCTAAGGCCCCTTAATTCTGCCTTTAATTTCCTCACTTGATCCTTGCTAAGATAGTCTGCGTTAATTTCTTCATGATAGTCTACCATTTCTTTTAACCATTCGTGGTGCATTTCGCCGGCTATAGGAGGCGGTTGACATGGATCCCCGGCAAATACAACTTGGCATTTTCCGTGGAGGAAGTCTACAAACTCCTGCAGGATTTCTAAGGGCACGGTACAAATCTCATCCCAAAGTATCACCGGAGGTATGTCGCGTATCGTTTCCGGCACCCATTTTTGACCATTCCAGCGAATGAAGCTGTGGTAAGTCTGCGAGTCGTGGCCCATTTCGCGGAGTTCACTTTCCAAGCGGTGCGTTGGCGTTAGCACCTTTACCTTTGGAAGGAGTTCTAACACACGCGTCGTCTTACCGCTGCCTCCCGTGCCACAGAGGTAAGAGAAGCGTTGGTAGGATATGGGGTCGGCAACGGAAGGCAGCGGCTCTTCCGTCGGCGTAATGGAACCGCGGGTATGCTCGCCGTGATATTCTACACGTGCCCTCCAAGACCTTCTCTCCTCATCTTTGACTCGCCACTGGCCACTTTCTGCGAGTTCATCGGCAGTGTAGAATTCCTTCATCTTTTCCAATACGTGCAGTTTCACGTATAGGGAATCCGTAGCTACGCGCGGGATGTCTTCTTTGTCAAATCTTAACAGCATTGCGAGGAGGTTAATATGCGCGTAGGCTAACATGCTGGCGCGGTGGTAATACTGCGGTCGATGGTCCTGGTAGTAACACAAAGCATTCCATTTATGCAGCTCATCATCTACGAGGTAATCCCATTTCTCTACAGACACCATCGTTCCTTGATCGTGGGCGAGTAGTATAGGGGATACCAGTCCTGACTCACCCGACCTAACCCCATGATTTCCTGAGTTAATTAAATTTGCGTAGTAATTAATATCCAAAAACCTAGTAAAAGCTAAAATTCGTCCCCGAGGATTACAGGGGTCTCAAATCACGGATATTTATGGGGTGACGATATTTTGCGGGTCTTTTTGTTATTTATTAAATATGTTAGTCTATATATGGAGTGCAAAGATTGTAAAGAGTTTGCTTATGATTTCTGTGTAAAGTGCTTGAAACCCAAGCTTGTTACCCCACCACCAAATAAGTATATTTGTTGTGGTAAGAAAATGCAAATAGAAGACGACACGTCAGCACAGTGTTATGAGTGTGGTAAGAACATTCGTAATGCCGTACCAAATGCTACCAGAGAGCAGTATTACGTTAATGGAGGTCGTACGAAAACACCTTATAAGAGAATAAAATACTTTAGGGACTGGATGAGTCACATCCAAGGTTATCGACCGGTATATTTAGGCAACGAAGTATAGGAGAAAATCATAGTAGTATAGGGGATACCAGTCCTGATTCACCCAACCTAACCCCATGATTTCCTGAGTTAATTAAATTTGCGTAGTAATTAATATCCAAAAACCTAGTAAAAGCTAAAATTCGTCCCCGAGGATTACAGGGGTCTCAAATCACGGATATTTATGGGGTGACGATATTTTGCGGGTCTTTTCCATGTTGGTTTCAAAAAATATTCCTTATATATAGACAATGGACTCGCAATACAATTTCACAACTCATACATTTCCCGGAAGCTCTATATTAGACTTACGACGATACTGGGAATTGAATATGAGAAGAATACAAAGAGTAGTAGAAAGGGGAATGGAAGAGTTGGGTGCTGTGAAAGTTTCCGTTGTTGTGGAAGTTAACTTGATAAAAGATAGCACAGAGACCACGGTTTGGTTGCGCACCAAGACTTTAACGGTCTTAGAATCAACGTACTTAGAGCAAAGATTACACTCACAAGTAGATCCATTATTAGAGTCGCTAGCAAAGTATACCAGGGAAGGCTCGGGTTGGAACGTAACAGCGATAAAAGGTGCTACGATTAGCATTGCTCGCTACGTGCCAATTCGAGGAGGATCCTACGTGCCATTACCAACGTTCATAGAACGCAAGAAAGAAATAATTAGCGTACGTAATAAAGACAATGAATGCTTTAAATGGGCTGTAAGGTCCGCCTTATAACCAGTTAAAGAAAACGCGTTTAGAACATCACAATATCCAAGTGATGACTTAGATTGGTCAAATGTAGTCTTTCCAATGGAATTGCGTGCCATACCCGACTTTGAAGAAAGAAATGGCTTAGCAATAAATGTTTACGGTGTTAGAGAAAAAACTATAGTACCTCTACATATTTCGAGTTTTAAAGGAGAACGCATACACCTATTTTACTACGGAGAGCATTACTCATGGGTAAAGTCTCTAAGTAGGTTATTTGCAGCACACAGTAAAGACGGACATAAAAGGTATTATTGTGATGCTTGCTTACTACCGTTTAAAGACCTGAAAGCCTTGAAGAAACACGACCAAATTTGTTGGGGAGTAGAGGATTCTGCGCAGAGAATTCAATTACCAGAAAATAAGGATTTACGATATGGTGATCACAAACGTCAAAATAAAGTGTCTTGCGTGATTTACGCGGACTTTGAGTCCTTAATTACTCCTGAGTACGAGGAAGCCGGAAGTACCCAAAAGAAAGGATTACACGAGATTTGTTCGTATGGATACATAGTAGTCAGATGTGATGGAGAAGCCGATGAACCTGTAATTTACCGCGATCCTAACGCAGCACGAAAGTTCCTCGAAGCCTTAAAGGAGGAGGAGCAGGAAATTCGCCGCCGCTTAGCTTGTAAGAAGAAAACCAAACTATCCAAAGAAAACCTGGAAGCATACCACGCAGCGCAAGAGTGCTACGTTTGCAACTTAGGGTTACTAAAGTACGGACGGAGAGCGAAGAAAGCGTGGGATAAAGATGGAGCTCACTTAGGAGAAGCGCATATGACGTGCGGACGCTATGCGAAAGACGGGGAAAAGCCCGGCAAGCCCTCCACGCACTGCTTTCACTGTGGTGAGCCGCTTGAGGAAGACTTCTACACAGACAAGGTAATGGATTGCTGTGAAATTACCGGTGAATATAAAGGCGCCGCGCACTGGAAGTGTAGATATCGAATAGACCCAAACATGGAGATTCCTGTGTTCTTTCACAACCTTCGCGGATACGACTCCCACCTGCTTTTACAGGGAGTAGAGGGTCACGAAGTAAAGTGCATACCTAACAACAAAGAACGGTATATGTCCGTAACCATTGGCAAGCTAAAGTTCCTAGACTCCCAGCAATTCATGGCGGATTCCTTAGCCAATCTAGCCAAATATAACGAGGATTCCCCCATTTCCGACGAGTACGATGCAGAAAGGAAAGGAGTGTATCCATACGAATACATGGATTCTTGGGAACGGTTTGAAGAGCAGCAATTACCACCCCAAGAGGCTTTCTACAGCGCCCTAAATGAAGCGGGGATATCCGATGATGAGTATCCCTACGCGCAGGAGGTGTGGGAAAAGCGCGCCTGCAGAAACCTGGGAGATTACCACGACGTGTATTTGCTCTCAGACGTCGTACTACTAGCAGATGTATTTCAAAGTTTCCGAAAGATGTCTATGTCTTACTACGGGTTAGATCCAGCGAATTTCTACACAGCCCCCGGACTATCTTGGAGTGCCCTGCTGAAGAAAACAGATGCCCAGCTAGATCTCCTAACCGACTACGAAATGTATAGATTCATGGAAGACGGAGTTCGCGGGGGTGTTTGCGGTCCCAGCCACCGTTACGCGCGCGCCAACAATCCCCAGGTGGAAGGGTACGACCCCGAAAAGCCAACAACTTACATATCTTATCTGGATGCTAACAACCTCTACGGCTTGGCAATGTCCCAGCATCTTCCCGTGCGCGACTTCGAATGGGTAGAACCGCGTGAACCAGAGTACTACATGCGCATAAGGCCTGACAGTCGAAAAGGGTTTATTCTGGAGGTGGATTTGGAGTACCCCCCGGAACTTCACCCCCTTCACGACGATTACCCACTTGCCCCGGAAGCAATTGAAATACCATTCGAGCAGCTATCCCCGCTTCAAAAGAAGTTGTGCCCCAATTACAAGCCCTACCGCAAGCTAACCCTAAACTTGATGCCTAAGAAGAAGTACGTAGTTCACTATCGCAACCTGCAATTCTACGTGCGACACGGAATGCGCGTGACAAAGGTGCACCGCGCTTTAAAGTTTCGCCAAGAACCATGGATGCAACCCTACATCGACTTTAATACCCAAAAACGTACTGCCGCCAAAAATGACTTCGAAAAGAATCTCTTTAAGTTAATGAACAATAGCGTTTTCGGGAAAACCATGGAAAACATCCGCAAGCGGGTAAGTATACGTATTGCTAACACCCGCGAGGAAGCGGAAAGGTACGTATCCCAACCCGGGTTTGTGCGCTACGTAAACATGCTAAACTTCTACGTAATACACATGAAAAAAGCCAACCTTTTCCTAAATAACCCGGTATATACGGGCTTTACCGTGCTGGAGCTATCCAAGTTGCTGATGTACGAGTTTTACTACCACAAACTAAAACCAAAGTACGGCGACCGCTGCCACCTCCTTTACACAGACACCGACTCTCTAATAATGGAAATAGAAACCCCCGACATTTACGCGGACTACCTCGAAGATCTCGACGAATACGCCACCTCGGGTTATCCGCGCGACCATCCCCTCTACTCTGCTAAGAACAAGAAAGTAATTGGAAAGATGAAGGATGAAATGTCAGGCAAGCCCATCGTGGAATATGTTGGGTTAAAACCAAAGATGTATAGTGTCCTCAAAACGGACGGCGCAGATAAGAAAGCAAAAGGCGTAAAAAATTACGTAGTTAAGAGGCAACTTACGCATCAGTCTTACGTGGATGTGCTTCATAGTCAAAAGTCTCAGAAGCATCACATGAATTCCCTGCGGTCGTTTAAACATCAGATACACAGCATAACACAGGAGAAGGTGTCACTGTCTGCATTTCACGGTAAGAGGTGGATATGCGACGATGGTATCCATACGCACGCGTTAGGTAATCACACGATAATCAGTTCTTCTTTGACAAACCCACGCGTGGGACCATCATGAAGATAATACAAGATGGGCTGACCCTTCTTTGCTATCGCACTTCGGATCTGGTAACTTTCCAAAGACCAATTAGGGTCCGTAGCTCTTTTGGATCCTCCTTCTAATTCACCCGGCTCATAGAGATATCTAACCGTGACATCACCTAATCTCTTTTCCTGGGGGAAGACCGCCCTTGAACTTCTGACGTAGGACTTGTGTTCCACGTGTTTCTTTTTTATGGCATCCTTGGGTTTCATTCCTGTAGCCCTGGCCGCCTCGTTGTTCAAAGCCGCGACGACCTGGGGGAGCCTCTGAGTCCATTCCCTGTTGCGCTTGGAGGGATCTTCCAGCTCTTTCCAATACTGGTACCCAAAGAGGCGCTCGGCCAGGGTCTTATTGAATCTTTCGACAATGCTTTGACCCCTGTGGTACTCAGCTTCGGCTCTCCTAATTTTAGTGTCGTGGTCTTTCAGGGTCTTGGTAACCACGCCCATGAACTCCGTCCCCGCATCCACTTGCAGCAGCTTGGGCCATTTCAAGACGCGCTTATAAATCCTACCTAGGGCTTCTGCGACTTCCCCAGAATCCTTGCTGGTTATGGGTTCGGCGTCCTTATATCTGCTTGCGATATCGACTACGGTCAAAGCGTATCTATAGGTCTTTTTTCTCACCTTGTCGTGCGGTAAGAAAAGCACATCCGCCTGATGAACTTCATTGGGGGCATTTACGGTAAAGCTGGGCCTGGGAATGTACTTAGGCACGGGAAGATAGACCTGCCAAAGGGTTTGTTTTTTCAACCAGTTCTTAGCCGTTTCTTCTGATACCCTGGCCGCGGCTGCAAGTTTCTTGATAGCTGACGCCCCTCTCCAATAGCCTTCAGGTCCATAGTAAATCCTCTTAAGTTTGTCCTCTACGCGGCCCATTATATGAATTCCAAAACAAGATTGATTTGACGACCGTTAAAGTCTACGGATTCTCCATCCACTTTGATAGAAATGTGAATACTTTCTACTAGGTTATTAGACAAGTCATAGCTCAAAGAAATGGGTGCGTATTCTACCAGGTCAAATGGATTACCCTTAGGCGGAAACTTGGACATTAGATTGCTGGGTCGTTCATTAAAGTATGAGCTTACCAGGCTGCAGTGAACTTCGTAGTTAGCGGGGACTTTCCATTTCACATCATATGTATTACCGCTATTTATCGTGGTACTAGTAAGACCCAGGAGTTCTACCAATGGACTGCCCTTTAAATTGGCACTCCCACTATTTTTCTTGAATGTCATTTCAAGGGGCAATCCTGTGGTAAGAGTATATCCATGCTTTGCTAGCTCCTTAGCCAGTGTTATAGGGTGTAATGGGAATCTGGCAACTTTGGCTTGTTGGCATTCACAACGACAAAGCCGCCAATCAAATTATACCAAGAATTGTACAAAGAGCAACTAACCAGCCGAACCTTATGTGCTTTGATGGGGGGGATTCAAATAAGTGGTAAAGTTATTCTTGTCGCTTTCCAAAAAGACGTTCATTATATATTAGACGCTCATGCTTCGCGTCAAGCAAAATACGCCAAAGCTACGCCTCCCGCCAGCCCTGCGACTCCTACGAAGACCAACTCATTGTCTTTTTGTTTCTTAGAAGGCTGGTAGTAGTTCCTGAACTGAGGCTTTCTCAACCCCGTCGATGCCGCGGGGTGCGCCTGCGCATAGAGCTTAAAGGCGTAGTCTGTGTTTTCGAAGTTCTTATCCGCCTGCATCTTGTCTTGGTAGTTCTTGTCCAAACAATCCATGTAAGCTTGTCTTTTTTCATTCCAAGCTGCCACGTCACTTTGATATTTCTCCAGCGCTAAGTCGTGTCTCTTCCTTTCGGCGGCTAATTCTCCGCTGCGATCACCTCTAACTAATCTATCCAAATATTGACCGCCATAATTAGCTCCAGTGAATGCTAAAGCCGCAATAACTCCGCCTGCATGCAAGGTAGCCATTTATACATTAGGCAGGTACTTTTCCTTCCGTAGGTAATCCTTTACCATGATAGCCCCACCCACGGCGGTGGTCATCTTAGCAAAGTTAGCGAAGCTCTTGCTTGGGTCTTCAGTAAAGTCTTCTTTGAGCACTTTCTTACCTACCCAACCAATACCCGCAACGATGGAAGTAATAATAGCTGCCTCTTCAACAGTTTTCAATAACGCGGTTGGCATTATATTACAGAGCGAGAAGGTTATTACTCCATCACGGGTATTTTGCTTCTAGGCTCCTGCATTGCATGTACGGGTTCTACCTTTGGCTTAGTAGCCCGCCATTGTAAGTAGAGGCTGCCTGCTGCTATAGCAACTCCCAACGCGCCAATGACGTACCCAGGATTAATAAGGGATTCCTCTTCTTTTTCCTCCACCTTTTCTTCTTTTTTGGCTTTGTTCTTCCTGTTCATCTCCGCGAGCTTCTTCCCCGCGGCAAATCTGCCTGGAGATTTAGCCTTGGTGATTTGTTGCTCGGGCTGCTCTGGTGCTTCACTCATTTATATCTAAGGACTTGAAGGACTTGATAAGTAACTTAAGACGACTTGACGAAGTACTTAAGGATGACTTAACTAGGTACTTGAGGCGACCTGGGTAATTCCCGCGAATGACTTGACTAAGTACTTGAGGTGCCTAAGCAAGTACTTGAGGAGGACTTGATAAGTCACTTGCAGGTACTTGACTAGGTACCTCAGCAAGTGCCGCCTGTAAGACCTTTTCAACGTCCCTGTCCTTCTTGAAGTCCTTCCAAGACATCGTAAGTTCCTTCAAGTCGACATGCTGAGCTACGTGAAGTGCCGCAGAGGCGACTGCCATTAACTTGCCGCACTTCAAAGACAACCACCCGCATGTTATCTTAAGTTCTTGGGCGATAACATAGTCCTCGCTTATGTCCTTCCGCAGTTGCTCCACGTCGTCTATGGGCAGTGCAAGTCCAAGCAATTTAGTCGCAAGTCGGATAGCGGAGTCTGCTACGGCGTCCGTGGTCTTACTTGCAAGGGCGGCCTCGTACCTCTTATGGAACTTCTTAACCTCCTCTTCTGACAACTTATTGACCTGCTCATGGGTAAGTTCCTTGCCTATCATTTCTTTGCACTTCCCCGAAGACACAAGGATGTTAAGTTGTTCCTTAAGGTTACTTTCGTCTAGCTGCGTGGGGACTTCTATCAACTGCTCAATCTCCATATACATTAGGGATCGGAGATTTTTACCTCGTACGGAAACCTCAAAGAGAAGATCATCTTGGAATGTTGGTGCGTCTTTAAATGTCGCATGTATTCGTGTAACTGTTCCTTGGATATGTCGCCGCCGTAGTCGCTTAAGATGGTTTCCAGGTCTGACTTAATTGGAGTATAAAATACGACAAGTGATCCTATGTTTTCCCTGAAGGGCTTAAAGACACTGGTAAGCTGTTGCGAGAGCAACCAAACGCTGATATTGTAATGCCTGCCGCTAAAGGCGAGCTTCACCAACTCGGAGGTGCGTCTTTTTACATCGTCCCCGCAGGCGATGTCATCCAGTATGAGGAGTGTCTGAGTATTCTTGGGGAATTGTTTGGGCCAGAACTTAAGATGGCGGGATAACTCATTGGGGTCCAAAATATCCACAAAGAAGTCGTCATCTTTCGCGCCTACGCCCGTCCAGGTGCGGTTGTTCACGTAGGTGGGCCAAAGTAGCACTATGTAGTCAAATCGGTATCTAAAGGGTCCTAATAGCTGCTCTACCACGAATTAGGTCTTTCCGCAGCCGGTGGGTCCTACTATCAGAGCGTTACAAGGCATGTGATCTGGTTCCATTTATATATATTTACCCATCGTTTCGGCTACCTTTTTCGCTGATATATATGGAGGGTGCACCAGTGGAAGCAGTCAAAGCAATGGTCAACGTCGTCAAAAGGAAGTCAGACCTGGAGAGGGCGGTCGAAATGCAAAGGGAGGAGATAGACCGGTTGAACGAATGTGTAAAGGAGTTATATGATGACATGTGCGGCCTGAAGCGCGTAGAGCGGTTTGGTGCGCTGGTAACGATGCCAACGTGGGCAAAAGAGTCCGTGAAGGACTTTATGAGGTATCCCATTTAGGGCTTATTAAATTCTTATTAAATATGGAGTGCGTGCACTGCAACAAGAGGCTTACTTCTAAGCAAATACTAGAGTATCACGTTAAGAATAAGGTCTGTAGGAAGTCGCGGGAAAGGCGCTGCGAACACTGCGATCGCCTATTCAGCAGCGTGCAGATGTTGAAGTACCACGTGGATAACAGGGTGTGTCTAAAGAACATCTGTGAGCGCTGCGACGAAGACAAAGACGACGAGTGGTATCGTTTCCGCTGCCTTGCGCGGTATGAATTGGACGGCGTAGCTTGCGAGATACACGGCGATATCGCAGCGCGCTGTTGCCCCAAGGAAACGAGGGCAAAATTGACGCGATTAAAAAAGGAGATAGACATGAGCTTTGCCACGTTTGACCGCGTTGAAGGTGTGCGCTGGGAAGACAGGGAGTATTGGGAGGCGGACTGCCCGCGTTGCGGTTGTAATAGGAGCGATCAACATATCTGGCAGTGTTTGTACGTGCAGGCTGATGGTCCGATTACCTTCAAAGAGTACGTGGATCGATTTGACGAGTTGAGTGCCAACAACCTAAGGATCAAGGGATCGCGCTAGACGACCCCTTATTATTATTTATTAGGATTTACCAAAGCTGCTAGGAAAGGATCCTTATTTTTATTTATTATTATTAATAAGACTCCTTTCAAAATAGTTTCCAGTAATAAGAATAAATAATAATAAGACTCCTTTTATATGATAGTCCTACGCAGCAGCATTCCTTGGAGGATTCCTAATAACCCTAAGTATATATGGACTGTATTACGTGCGAACCCCCTGCAGATTGCATAACGCCAAAAAAATACACCTGCCTTCATTGTGGCAGTGCATTCCTTAAAGAATCCTTTGTGGGACATTGGTGTCCAAAGGCGCAACCTACGAATGCAGAGGACTCTCAGGCTCATACTTAACTACATCAAATACCCACCTGCCATCCTCTTTACCATGACTCATAACATGGGTAACGTCCTGCCCTTCAATGGCGTACCTTATCCTATCAGGCGCCCAAAGGGTGTATGTTCTTTTTTTATTCTTTAAGACCAAACGCAGGCGGTCGATTTCTTCAAAGACCACGTAATTCTTTATCTCGTAAATCTCCCACACCACCAAATCCCTCCAGTGCGTTTGTATGAACTTTAACTCGTTAAATTTATCCTTGTCCATATATTCTATGAAATATCTTTAAGTGTGTTGCCAAAGTCTCACTGGTTTTAAAGACCTTACAGCACCACCTGCAGGGAATTCGTAGCTGTTCCGCATACACCGCAATTGCGCGGCAGATGTCGTCGTAGTCGTTGCTAATCATTACCTTGTACCCATTTTCTTCATACCTCTGTAAGAGTAGTTGCTGATCCTCACATAACCTGCCGTTGCCTTTCGGGGTCTTCAGCTCTATACAGAAACCGCGGTAATGGACGTGCGCATTCAAGATGAGCAGATCGGGTTGACCGCGTTGGTAGCCCTTCTGCCAGCACTTTATGCGCCTCCCATCCGAGTCCTGCAGTTCGCCTAGACCAGGGGTCACGAGCATTTGGGGGTAAAATCTGCGAATGTAGTCCACCACCTTCTTATGTAAGTCGAATTCATTTTCTATCTTGAAGACTAACTTATTCGGACCGTTAAACCGCCTTTCAATTTCATGCTTGCCTGTTTTCCTTAATGCCGGAAGAACCTCTTCGAATACCCAATCCTGAAATGCCTCTGCCGTTGGCAGCTTGGAGCTGAATATCAATCGATACAACCCAGGCTCGGAGATAAACACGGAATGTGGGTGGATAGTAGAAGGGGAACGGTTTGGGACCCCTTGCATGTCAGCCCATTTTTTCTGGTACTTCTCAGAAACGTGGTCTTTAATAGCCTTTTTGGTGTTCTCATATCCTAACGCGGCTGCCACCTCCTTTGCTTTAAAGTACAGCTTATCGCCTTGCACTATGCATTGCAGTTTTGTTTCGTTGTTTTCGAAGACTCGTAACATGGTATATCTAAGAAATATTTTAGGGTAACTGAGGCACAAAGTTATCAATAGGCGACGTTTTTCAATTGATTCATTTCCACGCTCAGTTGCGCGTCAGACACAACGAGGACGTAGCAGTTTATCTTGTCGCCGTCGCCCGCACTGGTGTTTTTGGTGCGTTTGATCTCCAATGTTATACCATCCTGCGCATTTACTAGACGTAGACCCTGCCCATGTAGGTCTTCGTCGTTGGTCGTGCGCATGTCAATCCATAACGCATACTTATCCTTAAAGAATTCCTCAGGGCTAATTTGGTCACCAAACTTGCGCGCGGCTTCCCTGTAGATATCTGCGGGCTTTAGCCCCTGGGAGTAGACCTTGTTTGGAACACCGTTAATATTCACGCCGACGTTAGTAATGTTGGGGTTGTGGAACGCTTCGGAGTTGCGCTTACAGGCCTCGTAGGGCTTAGCAAACACCAACATCAGCCCCGTGAGACTTCTTCGGGGGAGGTTAATGCTTTGGTTAATAACCTCATCCGTCTTATCCAAGAAGCTGAACGTCTTGTACATTACTACGTGGTCGTATAAGAATGCCTTTCCGGCGCTGTATTCCATGCCGGCGCTATGGGCCAGCTCTTCGCTGTACACGGTCTCATACTGCAGCTCTAAGCTGGTGATAGAATAGGGATCAACAGCCCCGCTAATTACGCTGTCCATGCCTCCAATGACGTTCGTAGTGTCCGCCAAGGTTACTTCAAACTGTAACTCGGATACCTGTCTGGGGTAGTACACGCCACGACTCGTAATTACTTCGAAATCCAAGGGGATAACGTACTTGCTACCATAAGCGGTCTTTACCCTTGTTGCGTCTGCTACTGCGGTTGCTCCGCTGGAGTCCGTAGGCGCCGTGTTGGTGTCGCTGCGAAGCTTACGAAGAATAACGCTTCCAATTCCCTGCTCTATCTTTTGTGCACGGTCGAAGGCTGTTAGCCACAGATCCTTATACGTGGTGTACAAATCGTACCTGTTCAAGTCCAAGAGGGATTCCCCGGCGAACTTGATTCTCATCTTAGAGACGAGGTTCCTACCCACATTATTGACGGTATAGCGCTTGTCCTTGGTGCCGGGCTGCACCGCTAGGTCAAACCTTAACGCCAAGGTGCCGGGTACTAAGACTAGGTTATCCGTTAGGCGGGGCACGCCTACGTACAAGGTTTCTCCTGGTCTTGCGCTGGATGGTGTGAATGTGACCCGGTGAAAGGTGCGTTCTGCCTTTAGTCCGCCAACCTGCTTAGGTAATACGTTGGGGTTTAACTTTGAGCTTATCATATATACTGGCGGCAGAAGGAATGGATTTTGACCCCACCACTGAAGAAGGCCAAGTCGACATTAACGACGAAGAATACGACGCGTGGATTAAGGGCGCAGAAACCACGCCTCATGTGTACGACATGGCCTTGATAAGCAAGTATGGCGATAGGTGGAGAAGCTTCAAGGCAGCCTTAAATCGCATGTGGCAATCAAGGAACCGCGGCAGCCCCATCCCCGAGTATTTGGAACTTCAAAACATAGATGGGCAGGAAGCAGCCGCGCGGGAAACCGTAGAGTGGGCAGAGCAAGAGCTAAGGCAGCGTTATTCCCGCTTTGAGGCCGACGACGTAAATCTCACAGAAACGCGGAAACAAAGTCCTCATAAGCGTCCAAGACCTGAGATTTCCTGGCAAAAACCGCTGGACGAAACCGCAACCCCTTTTTGATGAAGATGGCGAAGTTAGGGGTTGCGTGGGGAGATTAAAAGGCTTTCAACTAGCTACCCGAAGTGCGTTAGAAAGGTTGGCAGCCTTGAATGAGAGGGTTGCGTTAGAAAAACGCGTCGAGGAACTGCAAGAAACGTTGAAAGAAAGGGAGGCAGATTACATGAGACAAAACCGACTACTCCTCGATGCTCAAAAGAGAGAACTTGACGACAAAAATCAAAAAAATGATAGAAATGAGAGAACAAAGAGGCAATGCCCTGCGCGATAGGGACCAGGCTCAAAAGGCCTTCGATCTTGCCCTGCAAGACCTGGATATGAGCAAGGAAGAAGCAAAAAACTTGCATATCACCATGGCCGGCTCTTTGGAGGAACGGCGACAGTTGGTTGCCGAAATCAACACCAAAGAAGAGCAAATTCGGCAAATGAGCCAGGCCATCGAAGACCTGGAGGGGCAAATAGAGCGGCAACAGGAAATAATTAATGACCAGACTCGTCCCGAAAAGGAAAGAGAGGCAGCTCAAAAGGAGGCAGAAACCCTTCAGGTAAGAGTAGCGGAATTACAGGCACAAAAGGAAAACCTGGAAAAGGAGTTGGGGCTTACCACCAAGGAAAAGGTAAAAAGAGCTCTGTTGAAGCATGGTCTTCCGCTGGCATTTGCGGTCGCTATTTCAAGCGTAGTAGGCGTGATCCTTAACGCACTTAAGGCTACGGGCGCAGGCGTAAAGAAATTAGGCAATGGGCTGACGGACTTGGGAAAAAAGATGGCAGCCGGTCTTCCTGGGCTGCTTGGTAGCGTTCTTGGCCTGGCACTTAGGGCTGGCGGAGAACTGCTAAAGTTTGTGGGGAATAACATTTGGATCTTGGTCGTCGCTATTGGGGTGGTCCTCCTGAAGAAGATGAAGGCTTGATCTTATCCTTCTCATCGGGCTGTGCCCTGCTTTGAGGATAATGAAAGACAGTATTAGCGCCGCCCTGGTAATTTGGAACCAAAGGCAACACACTCATGGTAGAAATGGGCTTATGACTCCAGGCTGCATTAGCGAGCCTGCGACCTATGCGATTTATTCCAAACTTGCCGTCATCAGAAGTAACTTGCAACTTAGCATATTTACAATTGACTAGCATATGAAAAGTCACTGGCGTTAGGTCTTCAGTGGACCTAGTGTAGGGCTCCATCGAAAAATGGGTAACTTTGCTGGTGTTCGTTGAAGTTCGATAAGGAAGCAGGGGCTTATTATTCTCATCAATGAGTCTAAACCCCACATTTGCATGCGTGTTCGCATTAATGCTAATAGTGCAAATGACCAATGCAGTGCCCCCAACTTCAACCCACAGTCCAACGTCATGCCAAGTGCCGTTGTCATATCCCTCTTCATCTAAGCGGTGGGCGTAACGCGTTTCCCTTACGTATGGATTCATATATCCCAGGCAACAAAGTTACCTTCTAGAGACTCATTACCGTCAAAGTGCTGATGGCCATGTGGTTATAGACAGTATTCCTTTGATTTTCTATGCTATTTATGCAAACGCTCCCGGAGTCATCTACGCGCATTTGCAGCTTTACTTTCCCGTGGCAGTCGGCAACTAGGTGAAAAGTCCAAACGGAAAGATTCTCGGCGCTATTCGTTGGCGGCTCTACTGAGAAATGCGTAGGCTCTCTGTTGTTCGTCTACGCGCGCATGGGCTGTAATGCTCCATTGTCGTCGCAGAAACGAAATCCTACATTCGCACTGCTAACGGCCCCCAAAGAAATGCTGCATAATATTAACTTCTTTCCGGAGTAGTTCAAGTCCACGGACATGCCTGTGACATCAACCCAAGATGCTTGGGTGTATTTTTTCTCCACTGTGTAAGTCGTATAGACACAATCTACTCCAGCTACGTAGGGGTTGTTCATCGCCATATATAATAGCTCAGACCAATGCTTGCAGCTGCTAAGCCGGCTTTTAATAAGTTATGGTCATATTCCTCGGGTATCGTAGGCAGGGCCTTCTTTGATACCTTAACTACGGGTAGCTTCGTTTCGTGTGACTTTTTTGGCTTCTCTACGAAGTGAGGAATGCCCTTGGTAGTATCAGAGTTCACGTCATTCGCTCCAAACTTCATGTCTTTGGTTGCTCGTTGAAGTTTGTTGTTATAACCCACGACGGAATTGGCGTTGATGACCAAATTACTTGGCATCAACCAACAACCAGGCGACAAAGCGTAATCTAACCGCACTTTGGATTGCTGCACCGCTAATTGATACCTTTGAACTGACTTGGATATGTCATTTTCTATTATTGCGGACTCAAACAGGGTTAGGAATTCTTGTTGCGTTTCCCGCGAAGCACCTTGGGAACCAACAATGGGGCTGCGGGTATTTACCTGCGCTCCCAGGGTGCAGTAGACGAATGCTTCAATGCTGCGGTTGATCCTGGCTAGGTTTCTTAGGCCTTTTCCTTTTAATAATACGAATGGATCCCAAGGACTGGGGTAAATTGTCTCAATCCTATCGATCAGCGTAACGTCATTCTTGCGACCACCCAAGTCGTAAAACTTTAGGACCCCGGGGTATTTTTGATGATACATGTCTGCCGGACGCACGCCGTCAACATGCCAAGCATAGATAATGCCCAAGCCATGCGTGGCGCCCTCCCGATAACGAAAGTCTCTTTGCTGCGGCTTGAACTCATTCATTAGCCTTTCTAGGGCAGCGGAATCGTAGTGGTTATCCATTCTATTAAAAAGCTTTTCCCCCGGCAGGGGCACTCGCAGCTCCTTCAATATGCGCCGCATAGTAAAGGCAACGTGGAACCTTAGAAAGGCAATGTCGAACATATCCGCGGCAACCCCGCAGCCTTTTGTAGCCGCCCAGACGGCAAAGTTTAACTGCTGCGGCCAGTACTTAAAGTTAGGTCCCCTTAACCATTCGTGGGCTTCTTTTCCTGAAGTGTGCGTAAGGTTAAAATTCTTAAAGATATCCCTTATTACTACGTCAAAGGTTTGCTTACCCACTGGGATCTTCAAATGCGTCACTATCTTATCAAAGTTGTTTACGCCACCTTCAGCATCGTAAAATGGGTAATCCTGGTTGGTTATTAATAGATTCTTTGGAAAATTAGGCTGTACCTCCTTTGTTATTGACAAATGCTGTACCTCTTTCCTCCTCTCATGCGGCTCCAAGTCCGCATTGCTGTACATTCTGGAGCCTTGGTAATAAATACCGTCGGGTCTTCTTTCGAACTTACTAGGGTCTGCATGCGGAAACATCTTCCTAAATGCTCTCCAATTCCAGTAATCCCTGTTGTCGTGATGTGGCTGCTCCTCAATATTATTCCCAAAAGCGTCGTACATTAGTATATATAATGGATGTTATACCATCAGCACCTCCACTTTATCCTGATATTTCTAAGGAGGGTCCTAACGAATTAAACGCAGAAAACTTTCGTCTTAATAAGTCAAACTTGATACTGACTTACTTGGAAGGGCAGGCAAAACACTATGAGGAGGTTAGAAAAAAGTACGTCAGAGCGCGAAGCATACTACACAAAATTGCAATAACTTCAGGATCCATGTCTGTAGCCTTAACTGGCACGGGCGTTGCTACCACCCTTACAGGTCCTGGCGCTGTTGTGGGGGTTCCGTTAGCTAGCGTAGGAGCGGCTTGTGGCATCATTTCTGCTGTTGCTACGGGTGTTATGAAACAGTTATCTGGTAAGATACCAAAGCATGATACACATATAGCCCTCGCAAAAGCAAAAGCTAACACTATCACCGATTTGGTGTCTCAGGCTCTACGGGACCGCAAAATTGATGAAGTGGAGTTCTCCTTGATTCTTGCGGAGGAGAAAAATACGAGGAGCTAAAGTCGGGTAATAAAAATACGATCATAAAGAATCTTTCCGACGAATCTCGCAAAAAGATCTACCAAGAAGCAAAGGAGGACCTAAGAAGAAAACTCGCTCAATAAACTTTCACTTCGCTTACACATCAACGTCTGGGTATCCATCCTAATAGGGGGTGGTTGGGGTATATTTCGTAAAATATTTCATAAATTACGTCAGGGTAATAAGGAATATCCTTATCCAGCCGACAAAACATCCACTCGGCTTTTATCATGTCGGAGGCCTCAGGAATAGACTTACCGGTAATTTCAGACAAAAGATAGGGAATAGCTTTGTAATATTTCCCTAGCTTTAATTTTTTCAACGCTTTCCGTAGACTTTGCGGGGTTTGCTCTTCTAAATGGTCTATAATTTTCTCCTTTACTTCATTGTCTAAATATACCGGTCGATAACCTTGGATGTGACTCATCCAGTCTCTAAAGTATTTTATTCTCTCATAAGGTGTTTTCTTACGACCTCCATTAGCGTAATACTGCTCTCTGGTAACATTTGGTACGGCATTACGAATGTTCTTACCACACTCATAACACTGTGCTGACGTGTCGTCTTCTATTTGCATTTTCTTACAACAACGAATATACTTATTTGGTGGTGGGGTAACATGCCTGGGTTTCAAGCACTTTACACAGAAATCATAAGCAAACTCTTTACAATCTTTGCACTCCATATATAGACTAACATATTTAATAAATAACAAAAAGACCCGCAAAATATCGTCACCCCATAAATATCCGTGATTTGAGACCCCTGTAATCCTCGGGGACGAATTTTAGCTTTTACTAGGTTTTTGGATATTAATTACTACGCAAATTTAATTAACTCAGGAAATCATGGGGTTAGGTCGGGTGAATCAGGACTGGTATCCCCTATACTACTTGGGCGCGCTTTATAAGAAAGCTTAGTTCGCCTTCGTCCGTTATTAGGCGTCTTTGCATGTGTTTCTCGCCCTCCTTAGCACCTTGCATGAACTTTCCTATGACAATTCGGGCGGTTGGATTGTGCTCTGGGAGCCACTTCGTGTAGGCGCTATGGCAAAGTATGGCTTCATGCGCTGTGTATTTCAGGAGTTTACGCTCTTCTAAGAACTTTAACAATGGCACTGGTATCCATTCTTTTTCCTGCAGATGCTTCCCGTACCAAGCGTAAATTATGGGATGTAAGTCTTTAGCCAACTTCCAAGACGTTAATCTAACGAATCCCGTAGCTGGCGCTTCGTAGCTGCCGTCTAAAGCCACGCAAAAGAACTGTGAATCCGGATGTCCATAACGGTCGTAGTATTCCTTACAATCGCAGAGGCCTTTAAATGACGCAGGATAGCAGTGCTTCATGTCCAAGGAGACGTATTCTTCTTTGTCATACTCCATGTTCCAAAGACCTCCATGACCGTGTTCTACGCAGGCCTTGGCTATATCTTTGAACTCTTTTGGAGTTGGTTTCCAGCCATTTCTCTTCTTCGCCGCTAAGAAGTCTAAGCTGCGGGAGCTAAGGTCCTCGTCTGAGAAGTCTTCCCCAAGGGTTTCGCAGGCGCTCTGGATGCGCAGATGCTCAACTTCAGGACGATATAGAGTACCATCTTGCGTCATAAACTGACTTCCTTCTGAATCCATCAACCAAATGGAGTTCTCGTCTATTAAATCTGCTAATGGAGAATTCTCGTAGACCTTTGTCTCTTTCTTGCTGGGGAATCTCAACTCCCTCCAAGCGTGTCCATTATGTTGGTAGATGACTATAGGAGCACCGGGGCCTCCATACTTATGAGTCCCAGGGTAAATGTACACGTCCGTTATGTCTTTCACATGTATTCGCCTCTCTAAGGCGGTCTCTAACTTTTTGATGTTATCTATGGTTCCTCCGGCTTTATAGGTAGACTTTTCCCATTTTCTTATGGCTTCTTTTCTCTTTGGGGTTAAACTTACCACCACGAGAGGAATCCTCAAAGAACTCCCTCACCAACTTCCCAACGCAGTTACCGGGATGTCTCATCGGCTTGAGTCTCCGAACATCTGGCTCTTCAATCTTATACGCGCCGTAGATAACCACGGTAACAGGATAAGCAACTTCATAGAATAACGCGTCTATGCCCACCATCGCACCAGGTCTCGTATCCTTGTTTAATACAAACAAGTTTCGCTTACCTGACGCCCGGATAGGATTACGACCCCTTTCTATTATCCATTCACCGTCGTAATACTTTATGAACGTTAATTCAAGACGGTAGTCACCTTATCGATTATCCTTTCGGCTCTTTCCTCATTCATAATTTCATCCGTATCTCCATCTGCAAATGTCGTGAAGGCGAAGTCGGTATCCAAACGATCCAACACCTGAGTTCGTAACCTACGTACAGTTTTGTTTCGAATGCTTGTGATGTTGTCCATCTATATCTAGGAAATATTTTAACCTTCGTTTGCGACCCTACACGTAGTTTGGCGTATCTTCATGCCAAAACAAGGGGAAAAAATATACTTTTATAATGCAAATGTATATCATAGATCTTGTAAACACAGCAGCAGTAAGGGAATTATCGCGACGCTCGGGTAATACCCGCTGGCGACGCATACATTTAGAGGGGCCTGAAACGTGGGTAATACCCGTGAAATTCGATGCTTGGTGATTCGGATTTCGCGAGTCCCCCTTACTGCTGCTAAATGGCTCAAGTGCACCCCCTATAGACCAATAAGGAACTTCTTATTTGGCTGGAAAGTTTTTCTACCTTGTTTTGGATATTATTGGAGAATCCAACCACAACTCAGGCATGTATTTTCAAGTTTGAAGGCAGAGGAATAACGACGAAATATTTGAATAATGAATTCATTAATAGACTTTAGTTAAACTTGAGCCCTTTTGACAGTAACCTTACTGTACAAATAACTTTGGATAAATTCTTGAATAATCAATCCCGTAAAATAGTCTTAGCTTTATAGTACCATTTACTAATCAAAATTTGCTTCATACTTTTTCAAGTTCAAGATGTAACATACACATTTTGCATACAGTTAATCAGAATTACAAATGACAAGTATAGTGGTTCAAATAAACCTGAGAAACAGATTATATTACCGAAATAATACACATTAGTGGAACCCAAATCAATTGTTTGCATCATTAACATTTCAACTGGTTCACGATTCCAATGCTCATATTTACATTGTATTTCACGGATTTATGAAAACTACTGTATACTGTATATTATGAAATGGACAAAAGGCTAATCTGTCCATGGAATTTGCATGTACTTGACAAACTACCTGCAGTATTGGTATTTCTTCACAAGCAGTAACAATGATCTGATACACAAGTAAACACATTTTGATTCTTATACCTCCTCCCTTTTTGACATTTTGTAAGCAAAGAAAAAACCCAAAATAACCAATATCATGTGGGGGAAAATCTAAAATAAAAGGTCATAAATATTTACAATGTTTTTGAATAAGGTAATAAAATTGGATTTGTCATTATTTCATGTTAGGCCAAGCTAACATAAGGTTAAAGTGCACCTAATGCTTAGGACCATATTTTAAAAACCCATTCCTTATAAAGTTAATCCTGTGAATGAATTCCGTATAAGGTTAATCATGAGCATGAAATAGCAGCTGTAATTTGCTTTAGTCCATTTGTATCTAGAATTATGACCCTGATGACATCATAATAAGTTTTTCGAAGCCTTATAACTCAGCAATTATATTTATAACTTTATGATTGGATTTTCAAAGAAGTACACATTAGGTCAGTGATTAAAGCTGTGATGTCACTATGAGATAGTGGCTAGAAATAACGGTGGGTAAAGTAACAATGTCCTGTCATATTTGCTACTTGACCATCCAAATTTTTGGGGCCAAAAAAAATTTGGGGCCAAAAAAAAAAACAACAACAATCATTTATATTCTTAGCCCTTTGAAGCCCAATGGCCGATATATCGGCCATCAACGATGCGCAGAACGTTTAGGTCCAGAAAACACTGAAAAACCTCTTTAAAACCTCTCATTGGGCTTTAAAGGGTTAAGTTGTCTGGACCGTTATTTTCTGTCCTGCTTTTGCACTATTTACTCATGTATTTGCTCATTTATTATACACTGGTAAATGCCTTTCCAGCATTATTGCAAACTGCTTGCAGTGCAGCTGCAAACATGTCCTTGTCTGCAAACTTTCTTGGGAATGTTAACTTCTTTAAGCATGTAGAAGAGAAGACTGATGGAACATCTGAGAACTCAATCTTAAGAGGCTGTGCACGTAAAAACCGACCGGTGGGGTCGGACTCAAGAAATCGATTTCCCTGATTTTTTGCTCATTTGTAGGGTTTTACCATAGAATAACCAGAATGTATTTTTTATGTTTTCATTGTTTTTATTTCCCAAGAAAATGAGCTCTAAAGTTCGACCCAGCTTGGAGGGTCAAATTAGCATCAATACAAGGGCTTCAAAACTCGTTGCGGAGCAAGGTTTTCTTCTTACATTATGAACAAATAAGCCAAGAAAACTTTATATCAATCATATGAGAACGATTTTGTGTACAAATATTGACCTTTTTCTCGATAACGAATTTCTGGCAAATTTGTGAACACAGTTTACTCGGCTCAACCTGGTTTTACCACTGGTCTTTAAATCGGAATATTTTAAAAGTGGCAAAGTTTCAAACCTAAAATTATACCAATTCTGATAGATCTAGGCCTATATTTCAACTTTATTGGAAAAAATGTGTCGGCCAATGCAAAACGACTTTGCGAGGTTTCATTAAAGTTACTATATTTTAATCGTTTATTTAGCTGCCGAATCACTTCCGGTCTGTGAGTAAAATACAACAATTTACATATTTTGATCTCAAAAACAAGACAAAGTCACAAATAAATAAATTGCTTTGAGTACATAAATAAAAAAGATAACTTAGAAAGAGAAATTGCCAAAGAATTACGCATTAGGCCTTCAATAACAGAAATTATAAACACTCACTGGCGAGACCACTGCCGTGATCCATTCTCCGTTGTATAAAAATCTCTCTCGACTACCACATCGCGAAACAATTCCATAATAAAAAAAGGATAAATTTTGCAAGGAAAACATACGAAGTACTGAAATAGTAGCAGTAGCAATGGAAAGTTAAAGCACGAACTCGTCTTTAAAAATCATTTAGAACCATTTTATAATGGTCTCTCTGTGCAAGGCCGGCAAACAAGTCTGTGTGAAATAACTGTGCTTCTAATTATCTTGTCACCGCGCGTGCCAACCGGCATTTTCTTTGACGTTTTTACTCTCGAAGTTTACAGCAGTCCATACTAGCTTTTATTTTTCATATTGTTCTACTTAATCCACTTTATGCAGCAGTAACGATAAATAACATTATTGATCAAGTCAAACAAAGAACTGAAATTTTATGAATAATACATTTTTATCTTGAGTGGGATTTGAGATTGAATAATTTTTTTCCTCCAGTTTGCTATTTCTTTTTCTTTTTTGTTAGTTAGGGGAGGGGAAATCCCAGCATACTAAATTTCCAGATTGGGTGCTGTTGAAATGCAATTAAGTACATCGACGAGTGAGACATCAAAGTTTGAGGGTCGCACTCAATGGCAATAGGACATATTTCATATGACTGTTACTGAAAGGTTCAGTGCTGTGTGTCTTGCCCTTACCGCTTACATGTCTTAGTGCTTTAGTGGCCGTGTGCGCCTTTTTTTTTTTTACATGTGTGCCGTATTTGATTGGATAAAGCCAAGACTTGCAGCGAACGTGATTCTTGATTTTTCATTTTTGGGAACGCTGTCTTCACTGCGTTCGTTTCGTGAGCTTTTCACAGTCATACGAAAACGCTCTATTACGACTAGGGCAACTCACTTGACTGTTTTAGTACTGAACAACTATTAGAATAGACCGTTTTCATACCGCGCGGGGACTCGGCACTGGAGGTATGGAGACACCGCCCTGCTATATGCTTGCAGGCGTTTTACAATGGCGGCTAGGGAAGAAATCTTGAAAAAAAGAAGTTAAAAGCTTAGGAGCATTTATCAAGGGAAAAAAAGACGAATTCAAGAGCAAAAGCGTTTTTTTGTCATACCTCCAGTGCCAAGTCGGGAACTAGATTCGAAAAGTGGAAATGGGCTAAAAAAAGACACGAGGTTTTCGATCTTTGACAGATGAGACATTCGTAAAACAAACGGCAGTCAGTTGCAACAAGAGCACTCCTTGACCATTCCCGCCACTTTTTCTAACAGAACTTTCTTGAGATCTCTTGACTTGAATGGAATGTCAACGTGCCGGCAGATGTCTCGCAGCATACTAACATTAAAGAAAGAAAGGAGGTTGTCTTCGTAATATTTACAGAGATTGTAAACTTCGTAAACGATAGGATGTCTAACGCCTAATTCCTCCAGCACTTCCTCAATGACTTCATAGCGTTCCTGATCGTTAATTTCATCTTCTTCATCTTCTACAGAGGTAGGTGTTGCATCCACTCTTGTACCTTTTCGCCTCGATGAAGCTAAACGAGAAAAGAAACCTTTGATCTGCGTCTTTGTCAGCCATTCATCTCTCGTGAACATTCTTTGGTTGTCAACGGTTTTTGCATTCCGCATATCCTTTGCTACTTGGTCTGCGTCGCATTTCGGACCTGTTTTCTCGCCAAGGTCGAACTTGCTTGCCAAGTAGTCTCGTACCTTTTGAGAAAATTGTGTTCCTCCACCTCGTACTTTATGTAGGGCCCATCCTTGCGCAACACTACTTGCTGTTCCCTGAACTTGAGTGCAAGCTTCTAATGTACTGCTTGTTTGAAGCCTCGTCTTATTTCTTTCAATCTGCATGGTAGTGAATCTACTCGCCCACCTCTTTCTAATCGTATCATAGACACTTACTGTCTCTTTCCCTTCTTTCTCAGCATGATCACCAACATCAATGTGGAGTTCCAGATCAGCAAAGGTAGCAAAGAGTTTTTCACATCCAGGCTGTGGACAAAGAAGGTTTAGAGATGTCTCTTTGGATTCTGATAGGTCTTCGGCTTTCGACTTTAGAGATCTTGATTGACTGATGTCAAAAAATGGCTGCTCAACTTGTAGAGACGTTGCTTCTTGAGATAATTGCGTCAACGACTTATAAGAGACTAGCTTTCCTGATCCTATCCCATGGCATTTCCAAATACGCACACCATCTTTCTCAAAGGCGAAATTGTGATATTTACTGAAGCCATCCAACTTATTCACCTTGAGTGTCTTGTTTGATTCTTGAACGGAGCAAACGGCAGCTGAGACTCCTTTAACTGGTCGTTTGAGCAAAGCAGTCCTGATGTCACTCGCATTGCTTATATCATGACCCTCGTTGCAGAAGGTTCGAACAGCCGTCTTCATAGGGCATAATATGCGATCGCACATGTCCTTGCCATCTTGTGGTTCAGAGTGATCAAACCGCTTTATAGTTACTCCAGTCCTCTCACTGATACCATGCAAAGCTGCAACTAAGAAATTGTTGTGGTAACAACCAGCTTCGTCTGACCTTAAGAAAACGTGAGATATTGAAGGCTGGTTGTTAGACTTGAGCCAGCCAAGAAGATCTTCAATGATGGAGAGGACAGCATACCAGTCTTGGGTGCACTTGTAGAAGAGGTGAGCGTACGTTTGGACTTCAACATCTTCGCTACTTTCTTCAGGTTTCAACACGATGGTACTAATGTGCCAACTTAGTCCACGTTTTCCATACCAGTCTGATTGTTTCTCTCGAAATTTCATCTGCTGGAATTTCATTGCCCAGTCGAAAATTATCAAAGCCTCGTTGGGTTTCAGGTTTTGAAGAACCCTTTGCTTTGCACTTTCTTGATTTCTTGATATAAGTATGTGGGACTTCCAGTCGTAGATGCTCTCTTTACTCTTTTTCCAGTCATGCAGTAGGTCTTCTTGCTGATCGTCACTGTAAAATGAAATGGAAGGATTTTTGATTTGATTTTCGACATCTTTCAGAACTGAGTTCAGTGAGTCGCACTTGTCACACTGAACGTTGTGAGTGTGGTTGCATGTAGCACTAAATGCTTTATCCTTTTCGTCGCTTAGAGCGTAGTGACGACAGTGATCAGGGCAACATGAATGACTATCCTGGCAGTGTACTCGATAATCAGTTTTTAGATAGCGTTTGCACTCATTCAGAAGCTTCTTCGTCTCACAGCACCAGGTTTTTGAAGCCCCTAAAGATTCCAGATCATCTACTATTTTCTCGAGTGACTCAAATCCAACAGCTTCCTCTGCCGCCGTGTTATCGAGACCTTGCAAAGATTTTCTCTGGGACGCCTCCATAACTTCAAGAATTTTAAAAAGAGTGCGTTGGCATAACGGTGTGAATTGTTCTTCGCTGCAGTATTGCAAATACTGATGGACCATGGTAGACCTGGTAACATTGCGCACAACATTTGGCATGCTAACCTCTGCTCCACTATCTAGTTTAAGAACTCTGGTGCCGTAGGCTACATCTTGGTAAAAGTAAGGCCTGTCACTGAAGTCAATGAAATGATCAACTTTATCCATCGGAAGACGTACTCGGTGGCGAAGTGTTTTTTGCTCTGGAACCCCAGGGCCATATTTTCTCGCATGACTTCTTGCATGCTTGATTTGCCAATGCGTGATCTTCTCATAAGGCTCGTGATACTTTATCAACTTTTCAGCAGGAAACCGTGATGCATAAATGCTCAAGATTTGAAGTTTCACATTCTTTGAAGGGGCATCTCGGTATGCTGTCACGAGGGACAGAAGCTCTTCACTAATTAAGTCTGTATCTTTCGCCTTGTCAATGAATAGCGAGTCGTAAACTTCTTTGCTGGAATTAGGGGCAACAACTTCACAGACAATTTGACAGCCTTGTAATACATTTTCCTTGATTTCTTTCTTCATCATCTCGCTGGTATCTTCCCATGTGGTTTTTCTGCGAGACTGCAGTGGTGAAAAATCTAGACATATTTTAGATGCTAGTGATGCCATACCTTGGTTGTACAAATCAAGTACCTCTTGATCTACGACGCTCTGGTTGATATTTCCTTCTGACTCCAAGATGTCGTCATCAGCCATGCTGCTAGGTGTCCAACAAGGATCACGTCTTTTCATGGGTGTTGGCGTACCAGTAAAACTTTCTCTATACTGTGCATCTGGGCGATTCCTAACAAATAGATCAGTAAATACGCAAGGAGTAATCTTCAAACCAAACAAACAAATAAATAAAAAACAAACAAACACTCAAAAAGAAAACAAACGAACAAACTAAAACTTACCGTAGCACATAGGTATTTGCTTTTTCCGGGGTGAATATTTCTTTCTTATTCTCTGAAGAAGCAGGGAAGGGTTGCTTTTTGACTTCTTTCTTGTGTTTTTTGCGACAGCTAGAGCATATTGCTGTTAAAATGCAAATTTTTTTATAAGAACTCAGGGGCCGCACAGAGGGAGGGGTTTGCCCCATCCCCCACCTTTTACCTTTTTCCATACTATTCTCTTATATTTTCCAATATTAGCCCCCCCCCCCCTCCCCCCCCCCCTCCCCCCCCCCCCACTTTTTCCCATGCTAGTCTCTTATATAGCCCCCCCCCCCCCCCCCCACGGGACAACTGCATGAGTGTCACACTTTCTGCAGACTACCCGCTTTTTTCATACTTTTCGTGGGCGGATTCAGGGATATTTACAATGCGTATTAGAAACGTACCAGGCAACCGCTAGCCAAAAGTGAATAAATTCCTATTTTACACCCTTATGAATGAATGATAGAGTGATCCTGTCAAAATTTTGAACAATTCAATAGATTTCAATCTTACGTAGATACTTATTGAGATAACGTCGTCCCACCCACACCCCCCCCCAATCACTCACGCTCACGCTCACACTCACCCCCTCCCCCCCTCCCAAAACCTCACACCCCTCAGTAGACTGTTACCTAGTCGTTTCCCCTAATAAACTCAATCGAGATGACTTCGACTAATGAAATAGCAAGTAAATCATGTAATTCAGTAAACTAGCATTCAATAGTTTGACTACTGCATTTCATTCAAATGATATAATTACGTGATCCTAGTGGAACTGTCATTCCAAACAGGTTGGTAATTTCTCTCGAGATGTCCTGGCCAATGACATCGCGTCCTTTGACTATAGATGACAAACCACTGTGAGCTGGATACTGGCATGATCTAGGTGGTCTCCAAAACTTTCCCAGTCCATATCTGTGACGAGGACAAACACGGAAGGTCTTTGTTGCATCAGAAGATATGTTTTCTAAACCGGCCCTCTTGAGAATCAATTCATATTCTATCAAGTCAGAGCGCGATAGGTGACAGCTCTGAAGATGACCTTTTACATCATCACGACATGTGTTTAAGAAAAGTACTTCCGTATGACCACGGGATGGTCCACAGTCTCTAAGAAAAGTATTGTTTTTGAAGGAACATGTAGTCGCCATTGCAAACTTCGAAAACCTTGACTCAGCCTTCGGTCAGCAGTTTTCGAACTGACTTGCTACAGCTTGGCGGCACGCGCGGTGACAAGATAATTAGAAGCACAGTTATTTCAGACAGACTTGTTTGCCGGCCTTGCACAGAGAGACCATTATAAAATGGTTCTAAATGATTTTTAAAGACGAGTTCGTGCTTTAACTTTCCATTGCTACTGCTACTATTTCAGTACTTCGTATGTTTTCCTTGCAAAATTTATCCTTTTTTTATTATGGAATTGTTTCGCGATGTGGTAGTCGAGAGAAATTTTTATACAACGGAGAATGGATCACGGCAGTGGTCTCGCCAGTGAGTGTTTATAATTTCTGTTATTGAAGGCCTAATGCGTAATTCTTTGGCAATTTCTCTTTCTAAGTTATCTTTTTTATTTATTTACTCAAAGCAATTTATTTATTTGTGACTTTGTCTTGTTTTTGAGATCAAAATATGTAAATTGTTGTATTTTACTCACAGACCGGAAGTGATTCGGCAGCTAAATAAACGATTAAAATATAGTAACTTTAATGAAACCTCGCAAAGTCGTTTTGCATTGGCCGACACATTTTTTCCAATAAAGTTGAAATATAGGCCTAGATCTATCAGAATTGGTATAATTTTAGGTTTGAAACTTTGCCACTTTTAAAATATTCCGATTTAAAGACCAGTGGTAAAACCAGGTTGAGCCGAGTAAACTGTGTTCACAAATTTGCCAGAAATTCGTTATCGAGAAAAAGGTCAATATTTGTACACAAAATCGTTCTCATATGATTGATATAAAGTTTTCTTGGCTTATTTGTTCATAATGTAAGAAGAAAACCTTGCTCCGCAACGAGTTTTGAAGCCCTTGTATTGATGCTAATTTGACCCTCCAAGCTGGGTCGAACTTTAGAGCTCATTTTCTTGGGAAATAAAAACAATGAAAACATAAAAAATACATTCTGGTTATTCTATGGTAAAACCCTACAAATGAGCAAAAAATCAGGGAAATCGATTTCTTGAGTCCGATCCCACCGGTCGGTTTTTACGTGCACAGCCTCTTAATGGTTCCCAATCCAAACTCTGGCAAGCATGGGGCCCCAGTGGCAAAAGTTAAAAACTCTTTCAAAGCCTCGGGTGTAGCTGGAGTAACAAACTCCACCAAAAATAACTTTGTCTTTCTCTCATCATCACTCATTTCAGCTGGAAATGCTAAAATACTCTTGACCTGTTCTCCCTGGATTTCTTTAGTACCAGCGACAAAGAGCTCCTTGAAAATTTCTGGATTTTGCTTCATTCTAGAGCCAAATCCAAGAGTTTGCAGCCCTTCTCTTAACTGATCCAACACAATCTTTGGCTTACCAATGGCATCGTGAACAATTAAACTTTGAATAACTCTTACCTTGTTGTATTCTGAAAAGATATTGAAAAATAGATATTGATATTGGATTTACTGGATAATTTCGGTGAGCTACCTTTCAACTTCGAAGCGCAAATACACATAAGAAAATAAAACTTCCCCAGGTTTTAAGAGAAGGATAAAATTTTCGAATGAACAAGTTTTCACGAAAATCGCATTTAACTCACAGTAGCTTGTCAGCGTTGGTGGTTTTGCTTTACTGCTCTTTTTCTCCATTTTTTGACCTCAGTTTTGAAATCGCACTTAATATAGTGGAGTAAATATGATTTGCTCAAAGTTCAGAAAATTTGAAGGAAATCTATAGGAGCGTTTACGAGATATTTGACATTATTTTGATAACATCACAAAAAAAATCGGATTTGCATTATCTTTATAGACGAAAATCTTGAAAGACTGCACAGTAAAAAGTTTTCAGACTTTCATAGAATTTTTTATTGTGCAATTTCTATGTGATTGCTCAAACATCAACAGATTCAGTAGTGTGAAAACAATTTATTCAACCACTTCTTAACCTGTGCAGATGCGAAGTGTAGGAATGAGTTATTGTGAAGCCTGGGTCTAAATATGCATATGTGTCACTCACTGGAACACTATATCACTATGGCATTAGCACAACAATATCTATATGATTGGCCATCATACTCCGATCTGGATCGAGTTCATATACCCTGTATGAGGAAAATCATTCTGTAAGTTTAACTTACAGTCTAAGCTACTGTCATTCCACATTCACTGAGTGCAGAGATTATTTCTTCTTGATCAAGGTCTGCAACATCAACAACACCTGCAATCTAATGAAATAAGATAACTATAAAAATCACAACAATTGAGTAAGTCAGGCAGAGGGATGAGAGTATTGAGTTGCAACTGATTCAATAACATAATTATAGTTCAAGGTGCATTTTGCTTCATGTTGGTTTTGCAATAGAATTTTGATTTCCATAAGACTCTGCCCGATTTTGTAGGAATCTACATGTGAGACTTTAGTGAAATGGAGATAGGCACCACCCAGTGTGCCACTTGGGATGGGAAGGACTTTAACTTTTATCACGTAATACTTTATTAATGTGTGACAAAAAGTAACAGGATGAATTACATAAAGTACTGTTTTCTATTAGCTTACCTTTGAAATCAAATCATTCATTTGAGTAGAACAGTCACCAACTGTCATGCTTTTTACAGCCTCTTGCAAATCACCTTTTGCAAGGTAGTGATAAACTGCCAGACTAAAAAACAGGAAACCCAGGCCCTCCTTGCAAGATGCTGTGTACTATTATGGTGCCAACCAACTTCATAATCCCAGATGCCACCATTTCACTGTTGTAGATGGGGATACAATGAGTTTCACCCTGGAAGAATGTGTTGGAAATGGCATTAAGCAGTTGAGTGTAGAATTGACGAATGACACCTCCGGTGTCTGCAGCTGCCTGTCCATTGTATATCACTCTCAGCCTTCTTTTGGGGTCAAATTCTGAATCTTTATAATAGGGCATCGCATCTGGTAATAGGTCATCCTCGTCAATCTTCAGTTTCACTTTTTCCTCAAGGGAAAAGTTCTTTTTGAGATTTTGGAGCTCTGTTTTAGGTCCTTGGGTTCCAAGGCAGGAATCATCAATTCTGCCTCTTTGTCACTATTATATTCATCGTCATTGGGCATTATTGTCGATAACAAAACATTGGCAGCATTGCTCAGGACCCTTCTGAATTAAGGCAGGCTGTCAATTCACTTATGCTTTTGTTTGGGAACATTTCGGCGAGTTGTCGTATTTCATCTGCATCTGATGGATGTTTTGAAGTTGATGGAAAATCTTGCTTGTTATTGATTTTGTTTTCATTATCATCAACAGAGCCATCACAATCATCACTGTTGGGAGTTAAAAAACAATTATTATAATTCATATTGTGTATTTTATATCACATATTATACATGATAATATTATCTTATATATTCTTTTCAAAATCTGATTTGGCCGGTTGAGTGGCAAATTTGGTGGGACATAATCACTTGACCCGCTGTTATTTTGAGCCCTGTTAATAGAAAACCGATGAGGATGACTTTGTCAGGTATAAAGGCCCATGCATGTGATGTGTGCTACACTTGGACTTAAGGTTCATGAATTGTTAAAAGTGTTTTGAATATATTAAAAATAAAATATAGATACCCTGTTTATGAAAAGAAACTCCATTTCAGGCCAATTGTTTAAAAGATTATTACCATACAGTCCATACTGTATGTGGGAGTATCCCCAGAATTGAATGAATGCAAATAATACTTAAGACAGCCAGGGTAATTTAATTCAATTTTCGTAACCTTAACTAGTTAAAAATCTCAAAACCTCTAAATGTAGGGTTGCTTGATGCTACAAGTAAAAAAAAATTATTGTATTTACAATTTAAATTATTTCTTGAAGCCAACAAAACAATGCATCCTTTGTTGACAATTCTAAAAAGTGTAAATATATCTAAGAAATATTGTCATGGTATGACAGAATATATATTTTGTAAAAGACTAGGTTCTTTTAAGACCTGTGCCTTAAGGAACTAGGACACAAAGATTTTTTTGCAAAAGCTTACCTTCCTTTTCCTAGAATGCTTTTGTTCCTGGTGGGTACGGAGCAGGTCCATGTCATCCAGCTCATGGCACTTAAGGCATTCCACTTTCGGTACCTCTGTTTCTGTCTGAATTCATATGTGTATAAAATTAGATACCTTATGCATTACATACCACTTATTAACCGAGAGTGAGGTCATTACAGGGAAATCTCAGGCCGAGGTCTTGACAGTACGGACTGAGCGCAGCGAGGTTGGTTCAAAAAAGACCGAGGTCTGAGATTTCCCTGTAATGACCGAACGGACGAGGTTAATAAGTTATTTTATTATATGGCCTTTTTTAGTGCTGTATTTTTAATAAATAATATGCCTAACTATGAACACCGGAAGTAATTTTCAACATCCGCTTGCGCACGCAAGATCAAAGTTGAGGTCGTGTTCACTGAGCCAAGCGATCCTGGCGAATTTATTGAAATTCACAGAGACGGTTTTGTTCAAAGCGAGAACATTTTGGTCTTTATTATGGCAGGATCTAGAAAAATGCGAATACTTTAATTTCACAAAACACAGATACCTGTGTTTATAAGTGTTTGAACTCTTAGAAACTCAAAAATTCAGAAAAAAAATAGGCCCAAATTGTCAATGAATTTTGAACACGTGTGGAGAACTTGCAGTGATTTCAGTGACGTGTTATTCTTCGTCGTCGCTCTCAATAACATAACGTCGCTTTGCACCTTGTTGGATTAACTTAACTGGGCCATTGAAGATCTGGAACTGACATTGAGAGATACTGCTGATATTCGCTCCAGGAAAAACACCATTTAAAGCTGCTGGGTCGCTTGAATTATTCACAGCGAGCGAATTCGTCGTGTTTTGGAGACTCAGGCTGCTGTGTGACTGCTGTGAACTTGTTATTAACTGGCCACTGCTATTGTCTGGGGGAGCAGTTATCTGTTTGGAATTTTGCGAGTGACTTGAAGAACTCAAAATGTACGACATTTGTCGCTGATGGTGCTCATTTGCTGACTTGTATGACTTGTACTTCAGCCATGTTGTTTTGCTCACTTTTTGCCTCTTCTTCCTCTGGATAGTAAAATTCGCTTTCGCTGCTGCTCTCTCCGTCGCTCATTGTACACTGAGAAGTATCTCTATGCTATACAATAATTTGTTTTCAGTTATTGAAAAGATAAATGTATTTTGCTTATGTTTTCGGTTGATTTAATGTTTGGTTTCGTAGCTTTTGATCGCAACTGAAAAGAGCTTTGAATGAAGCCGAGAACAATTTCCGTAATGACCGGTCATTACAAGAAAATCTTGCCCGCTAAGCAGCCAATCAGAGCGCGCGAAACATTGATGCCATATAGTAATTATGAATAATGTACTTATTATCATTATGGACTGGTCATTATTTATCAAGAGGGGAGGATGGTGCATTTTGATTTTCACTTGCACAAATGGACCCATCCTAGATCAAAGTTGTGATTGAAAAACTTCATTTATTTAGAATTTAACCATAATAATTTCGTCAATTTGTTTCATAGACACCTTACAACATTCTTTAGAGAAAACGAAAATAAAAAATGGGGGTCACCGTATTTATTTTAGAGCTAAACATCATATTGTTTGAAATGGCCAATTTGTATACTAAGGTAAATAGGTCTATTTAAGCAAAATGTTAATAAAAAATTCAAACGATTTCTTACAACACAAATTCTTTACAGTTTGTTAGTTATATATTAAAAGTTTATTCATACATGTACCTCATTTTCCTGTGATTCACTATGACCCTCCATGGAAAGTTCCAGTATATCCACTTGCAGTGGCCTAATGTATATTGTTGCCTGGCAAGCTATCTCCTTCAGTCTGCTAGTAGATTGGGCTTTGGGAATTGCGTGGAAACCCTGGTCTATACCCCCACGTTGGTATAGCAGCAGTTCATAGCCACCAGCAGATTCTAGCAAGGGATACCTATTCAAGAGTCCCTGATGCACATGAACACCATTCAGCTCAAATACTATTTGCTAGACCTAATCCAGCATTACTTAGTGCTGTTGTGGCAGCAATGGCACTAGGGGGACGATCAGCCTGGGGATTCCACAAGCAAAAAAACTTTAATGTGCATGTGGGAGTCTTCTTTTTTGCTGGTGCTTTTCCTTTTCCAGCAAATGCACTACGCCCCTTCCCATAATTAAAAACTTTCATGTGCTCCTGCACTCTACTGACTGGTGTACTTGTACTGCTAGTAGCTGGAAGAGTTGTACCAGTGTTGCCTGGAACATGACTCTGACCTAAAATGTACATTTTCAGAACGCTAAGTGATCTGTTCTGCTGGGGATCCCGGTGCAGAGATTTTTTTAGTTCACTAAGTCAAGTGATCCGCAAAAAATATTTTGTTGACTTCTGCGATTCCCAGTCACACATCAGCAACTAGACCAGGCTTCATTATCAGGGATCTATGTTACAGAGTCACAGAATCGCTTCGTAATTAAACACTCTCTTGGTTCCAAAATGTATCAGATGTCATGGAAACACTTTTGATTGTCAGCCACAAAAACGTGATTTTACGTTGATTGTGATGAAGCCTGGTCTAGTTGGTTGGGATTGGGTAGGAATTGCAGTGAACGTTGTTAAATAGTTATCAGAAGTTGTTCCAAATAATAACTTATTAAATTATTGCCCTAAAACACACAAAAATTACAATAAAAAGTTTACAACTACTAAAACCTAAGACCATTTAAATTTTGAGCAGGGTGGGCACTCTGGTAATAATTATTTTCTCTCCAATATTTTGTTTTTGTTCACGTGACATTTTTCCGTCAAAGAGTAATGCACGATTTTTTTTCGCTTTCTTGTGCGTATCTTCTCTTTTTTTACCTAGAAAGTGATGTCAGGATGTTTTAAACACCCTCCCCCCTCAAACGTTAAATGACCCGCCTCTCACAATGCTTGAATAACTTATAAGTCACACATAAAAACGATCCTCCTCTTACAATGCTCGAAGAATTAAGTTACACATAAAATGTCGATATAATGATCATAGATATGAACTCCTTCAATCAAAAAGCATTGCGATACGTCCAATTCGTATTTATCCATAAGGGAAGAAAACTCAAGAATCCCATAAGCTTAAATTAAGTGTTAGAAAAACAATAAAGAGTCACTGAAGTTACTTGATTATTAAAACAAACTAAGCTTATGTCACGCTTGAACTAAGTTGGTGTCATACCGTTGTCGAGGATAGCATACAACATAGCTCTTGAAAAACAACACTAAATAAATTTTCAAACGGATAAACCGTTATCTCTGTTACTAACCTTGGTTTGCTATGGATCACAGCTCGCTCGCTACGCGGCGAAGTGCTTCTTTGGTGTTTTGAAAAGCCATTGCTCTAGCAAACACATGTAGTCAAACTGCGGTGTAAAGGTTCCGTTTCTTGAGCCCGAGGTCTTGTATGTCAGCGGTTTCTGGGCATGCGCCACGTTTACGATGTACCGAGGAGATCTGGATTCAATATTTTCCAAGGTCAGGCGAGATCAACGAAGCGTGAAGTTCAATTTCTGTGGTCGAGTTGAAAATATTAAACCTCGCATGACAAATGCACGGCGTTGAGTTCAATATCATCCTCGAGTTAAAATACAAGCTTGTGGAGTTCGTATTGTAAGACTTGAATGACAAATATCAAACACGAATGTTGATACCTCGAAGAAGCATGTAAAATTCAATATAGCGATATAAATAATTCTTCTTGGAGGTGAAATTCAATTGAAGGACTTCAAATACAAACCATGAATTTTGGCGGGGATGGAACGCCATATATTTTGAGTATTCTTAGTTTACTTGATGCTTTTTTTATTGGACCTTGAGATATGAGATGGTCGTATTTATCATCACGTTTGAAGAAGAATCCGAAAACAGCCTGGTTTGTCATATATTGGATCGATTAGACTCGGTCCAGATAATCTCAATCGTAGAAAAATTTTGTAACCAGAAATCCGAAAAGAAAGGATTCTGGCCAATTTTTAATAGATTTTATCATATATAGTGTATTTCTTTCTTTCTTTTTATATATTTTCTTATTTATTATTGTAATCTTTATATATATTATTTGTAAACTTAAGTTTTTCAATTTTATATTGCGAATTAAGTATAATTTAAATATTATCTTATCTTATCTAATCAGAAGCCAATAATTTAAGAGAGAATTCTCTTCGTATTCAAGCAGTGAGCGCCAAAAACTATTTTCTTGAAGAAAGGCTTTTGTACAAGGCTAAAATCTCGTTTTTCAGAAAGTTTAACTTGTTTGGAAGTGGAGATGACCGATGAAAGTGGAATCAAAGTGTTAACGCAAACCAAAAAATTTATTCGAAAATGAGGTTAAGGCCTTCATTTCCTTATATCCCATATATTTTCCATAAAAAAGGCTGACAAAGCAAGATTTCTAATACAAATGCAACAAAACATCTTCGTACAATTGAAAATATCGATTCAAACAGGCATTTTATCATAGTACATCAGTTTCTAACTGTTTAAAAAAGGTTTTTAGTGTTAACCAATAAAACGAAAATTGGGATGGCAAAACTCATACAAAAGTCTACTTTTTGGTGCCTTTTGCCATTATTGCTCATTATTGAAAATAATTCCTATTGATAAAGACATCAATTTGTTTGCACAAAACATAACACCGACTATCACCTTAATCGGATCACAATACCCTCAATGAAATGAGTCACCAAGTGTCATTTGTTATCATCTTAGTTCATTGGTATTCAAAAAGCTTCACAAGCTTACTATGGGTTTACCTTTGATTCGGAATAGTAGGATTTTGTTGTTGTTTATTGCCGTATGTCCTTGTAATGCTGAACAACCATTCCCGTGGTTCTAGGCAGGTACACAGGTCAATTAGAACTTGTTGTGTGGCACATAGACGGACAACGTCGACAATATTGTGCAGTAGTGCCTGGTTTCTTCTTACATTTTTGTCTAGCGGCCTGATCTACTTTGACATCTATCTGGTTTTCGATGTTTTGAATCTGAGCTTTAACGATCGTCGATTTCTCTTGAGTCTTCTTATGGTAGTCTGTTGATTGATGCCCATCTAGTTTTTCCTTTGATTTCTTGTAATTTCGGAATGCCGTTTTCACAACAGTTCCTAAGGAGGACTTCTCTTTTGTTGTTAAAAACAACAAACAAATCGAGAACCAACCTCCACAACATGATGGGTTATGATGATTACATACATGATGACTATGATGTTACATGATGGACAGCCATTTACGCTGCTCTAACCATTTTATTTGAAATTGGACTGTTGTTTTATTTCGAAGTGTTTGTTTGTCAAGGACACACTTTGAAGATGGCTGCCAGGGTTTTTCAATAAACTCAAAATTTTCCTTTTCAGATTTTCATTAAATTTATGATAAATTATTTGCAAACGTTCAATGGGGAAACTTGGGCGTCACCTTGGCTGTTTTCCTCGTGTTTTCGAATATTTTCATCGCATTTTAGATAGAAGTGACAGTATTGCGTGACACAAACTCAACCTTTATAACTTGGGAACCAAACATCAAAATGACTCGAGATTTTTTCTTGTGGCTTAAAACACTAATTTCTTAAACATACTTGAGAAATGCCTCTTTACGATCTATAGTTTAGATTTTGATGTTTGGATGACGTGATGCGAAAACCGGCAATAGGACTACATGTTTGTCCGATTTAGAAATACTTCAATTCAAAAAAAATTCCTCTGACAGCCAAAGTGGATTCGAATTTTTTCCATCCAATTATTTTCAAGTTGTGCAGCATGTGGTCCTATTACCTGTGTAGAAATAAAAATAGGACATTTATGCCCCTCTCTACCCTTATTGCATCCTCCTTTCTTAATCGGCCAGTCTCTACTAGGTATGAACCAGCGGACATGCTGGCGGAAGGCAGCGCACCCGCTGTCGTTGATATTTCTAGACCTTCGATCTGTATGGGGAAAAAAAATTACATTTCCAATACGATCACATGCATTCAGTTATTCTTATATGTCAGGTACCAAGTAAGACTGAAATAAGGCTGTAAAGGATCAAATATATATATATATATATATATATATATATATATCTAACCTGTTTTATGAAAAGGTAACCCCCCACCCCCCTAACATGAGCTTGGTTAGGTGGTCAGGATTTCACACTAGAATGCTTTCCAAGTGAAAGGTCAATTCCTGTTTTGGCGCCTTGTGCACACCCCTAGTTCCGCCCTACCTTTCCTCCCCCCCACCCTCCACCCTTGGTGCCAAAATGTCAGCCATCTATATAGCACTAATGGGTCTCTCACCTTAATGATCTTGTCACTTTTTCAGGTGCGCATGCACTGACTGAGTGTTGGGCCTGGGAAAACAAAAACAAAAATCAAAAACAAAACAAAGCCTTAAGCCAAGCTTGGCGCTGAGAGTGGAACGCTTTGCAGAGGCAGTGGGGAAGTGTTGACGTCAGAACTAGGCTTGGCTGATCTGATTCTATGCCTTTGAAGAGTACAATATTTCGTCAATCAAATGGCATAGCATGCAAATGCTTGGCGACCAACAACCAAACAAGAATACTTAAAAAGCTGCAACCCACATAAAGGAACCAATTATTGTTTTGGCCAGCCATGCATGGCCCAATTGGCTTATTCATGCAAATTTACTGATAGAAAATCATCTATTCTGGGTAAAAAATGAAGAAATCAAACATGGATTTAAAAAAGGGCAGCTCTAGAGGAAACCCCTTCGGCCTTAACTGCACTCGAATGCCTCAAAGTAGGTTTGGAATTCTAAAATCAAACCGAATTCCTGACACCCTAGGCTCTTTCGGGCAAGTCCTGGACCAAGAGTGAAGAGTACGTTCTGGGGGGGATGGGCATCCCAGCATAGTGACCTTCTTAAAAAACAGGTTAGATATATATATATATATATATATATATATATATAATAAAATATTAATAAAATAAATTGGAAAGATTTTTATTCCTCTTATTATAGCTATCACATGTGATGTGATATTTTAGTCTATGATTGTTATAGTCACATCATAAATATGTACATCTGAGACTGTATGAGCGTGCACACCTCTCATCATACCATTTATAGTATTATTAAAGTCCAAGGACACTTGCCTGCCAAAAAATGGAGGGAAAATGCTCCATTGCCGATGCCAAAATGCGAATTCCTGTCACAAAATCATCCTCACCCTTAAGGTTGATAAGTGGGTTTAGCAACTCTAATGGGGATTCCTTTGTCGAAAAAGTATTAGTAACATATGTACTAAGAGCTCACATTTACATACACATATATTAAGGTTGAAAGAGTAAACAGAGAACCGCCCTCCAGCCTTTTTTTGTGTTCCTTGTTTTTTAAAGGGTTAGGACTGAACACAAAACAACACATTTATACATAAAACTCGAAAAAGGGATTTTATTCCTAAAACAACATCAACCATCAAACAAATAAAACCACACGCATACAAGATGAATAACAAAATCCACTAGCAACTTCTCACGTTGCTTCCGTTCGCATCAGTATTTTTTCTATTTACTGATGTACTTTTCAAAGAACTAATAGTACAAAGAACGTAACAATTGAATACCGTCATCGACGAGAGTCGAATCCTCGCCAGTACTTGTATGAGGAATCGTGCTGTTGAAGAATACCTAAAAAGAAAGTGGGGAGTTTATATCGGGCTGTATCTTACCGAGGGGGAGAGGGACAACCATATTCAAAATGTAAGCGAACATAAAAGTCAATATCAGAATTGTGAAATAAATCTCGGACTCCAGAGCTTGTAGAGTTGAAATTGCTAAGAAGCCCAGAAGCCCCAAGTTCTCGGGGTGTCCTGTTAGATAATGAGTGGTAGTTGAACCTCTGCTTAAAGGAATCCAATGACCATTGAATCCTGGGCACGAAGATGTAATGAAGGACAGAGCGGAAAAACCGGACGCATGCGCATTAGAGACTATTTTCATGAGCAATCCAATATGGCGGACGAAAGCGGTAAAAATCTGTCTCTAGGATGACACTCAAAACTTTTGATCACAACTCGTAATCTGCCACAGTACTTGATCTTGGTAGTTTTTTTTGAAGCTTGTGGTCGACTTGACGCCAAAATAATGAATTCTTCGACTTGATTCAGAAGGACTTCGATTGCATCTCCTAGTGTTCGATGACAAGTGGAGAATCTTCAAATATAAGGACAGACATGGATATATAAGCTTCATACTTCGGCAAAATAACGATGACTGAATGAACTTAAACATATCAAATAGCATCCGAAAAATTTTGATACCATTTTTCAAACGAGGCATTTGAACTCACGACACGTGGGCCGAACAAGCGTAAGTTTACCTACACTGTTTTGCTTGTTCAGTCGTAACCTGCAGACTTATCCTTTGCAATTATTTCGAAATATCTGAGTTATTCGCTACTACCTACCAAATGATGATCACTCTTCTGAAATTCTCTGACAAAAACGTCGATCAAGTGATTCACGAAACTGCTGAGTTGAGTAATAAGCATTCTCTCTTGGAGGGTTCGCGTCGTCGTCGTTATCGTCGTTATCATCGTCATCTTCTTCGTCGTCGCTTTCGGCATCATCATCATCTTCGACCTTTAGTAATCCAGCATTAAAAGTGCTAGACAGAGTCTGGACTTTGAGTAGCAGACGAGGATGGCATATAAGGGCAGTTGCGAAGAGCGCGAGCAGGCATGCAGAGGACGTGGAAGGAATGTCCACAAGTCAGGGTTAGTGTGTTGTCGTCTTCGGTTTCGCATTCTGCTAAATCACATGCTTCTTGTGGGTCGGGTTCTTCTTCTCCCCAAGCATATTCAAGTGGCAGACTTCTTTGGTCCACAGTGGCATCAAAGGAAGGTAGGTAATATGGCTGTTAAAATTCACGTAAATTCAAACAATTAATTACAGTGTACGTAATATTGTTTGTGTTTGCAATTTAAATACTTAAAACAGAAACTCGTCTTACCTGAAATTTTTTTCTCCCTTTGGGTAGTTTTACTGTACCATCTCCACTGTTCCAAATATCCCCAAACAGGTCAGTGATGTGCTCTGCAGCAAGGCCACAGATAACTGAATAGTCCTTGTGCCCTTGTGTGAATGAATGAACTTTATTTACAAAAAAATGACAGTGCAAATAACTGATTTAGCCCACTCGCCCTCTAAGCAATAAAAATACCTAAATTAGGAATTATTTATGGGATATGCTGAAGCTAAATAATATCCAAATAATATGTTGAGTCTAATTATAATACCTTGTCCCCTTTTATATTGTGGCACAAACCATTCTTGGAAATCATTGTTGAACCGCAGAGTGTTCAGGATATGAGCTGTTGTTCGTATCTGCTCAGGTGTATACCAGGGCTGTATTTCACTGTCAATTACAAATTTCATAAATTATGTTAATTTACTTTCGATTGGAAATATATATATATATATATATATATATATATATATATATATATAGTTAATAGTCTGTAGTAATTATTGCATTTAATATGTGATTACACTTATTTCATTACAGTACCTTCTTAATAATGAATGAAATATTTCCACTTTTTTCTCAGAGAGCACATTCATCGACCTTTTGACATTATGGATTGATGCCAGATTTTCATGATGGATCATGTCACTCGGATGACACAGAGTGGCCTTGTCATAATGACGACGACGGTGAATAATAAACAAAACAGCAACTCGAACCAGTGCTTCTTTGTAAGACTCATAACTTCCACTGTGAAAGATAACTGGATAGAAGTGGAAGACCAAAGGAACAACTTCGTCCAATAAGTGTAACAACAAAGCATATTCAGTACTATTGTATCGTTGGCCAAAGTGCTGCAATACAGTGTCCCTGACAAGAAGCCAACCTCCAAAACAAGCAGTAATCAAGGTGCTGATCCTAAAGGGTTTTGGCTTTTTTTGCTAATACTTTCCTTTGGCCAAATATAGCCTTGTATAATGGCTCAAAGAAAAATCTGTAGATCTTAACAACATTTTGTTGAGCATTAAAAGAGATGTGAAAGGGTCCCTGCCGAGGTACAAGAGAAATGAAATGGAATGGATCTTCAATTGGATTGAGCTGCAAGAAGAAGGTAAATCATGTAAATAATCTTTGTAAAATTCATAATCAAGCCCTTGTGATCTAGTGTCGTTTATGTCATTTTTTCCCTTTGTTCATGTTGTGTTTACCTGAGCAAGTAATTTTTTCTCAAAATACCAAGTTGGCCAATCTCCTGTCGTAAATAAGATATTATTTTGCATATATTGCACAAGTTGTGGTGATTCTCTAACAGTGTGGAGTAATGCCTCCTTGTAGTTGTTTAGACTCTTCAGTGGTCTTTCATCCTCATCAATTAATACAACTGATCTTAGCGTATCCATTTCCCTTCTTTCAGGATCTGTATAACATCTGCAAACGTCAAGCATTAATGATTGTTATATATATTTCTGACCTTGTAATGATAGGTAATGATATAGGATTTTTTAAAATAAGCTTTCATTGTCGATCCAAGTAAATTATATTGTTTTTGATAAAACTTTAAAAAGGTGTGCTGCTGATTATAAGAAGGTTTAATTAAAGTGAACCTGTGGAAATCATAAGTTTTATCTTTTAACTGATTTTTTAATTATCTACCTCAGGTGTTCTACACATCGTTGTGCATTCTGCATGTCAAATTCAAGGAACTGGTGTGGAAGTGTTGCTTGAAAATATTAGTTGTAGTAGTCAACTAATTGTTCTTGGAACAGCTCCCGTACTTTTGGAACACTTATTCCTCCTCTGCATTCTTTCTGCCCGACGAGTACTGTTTTGTGCAATCTATTTATGTCAGCAGGCACAGGGATTGCAGGTACATTATTCTGAATGTCAAGAATTTCGGTGGCTATATGAATTGCTTTGCTTGTCGTTGATATTTTGGGGTCTTGCACAGTATGAAGTGCGTGGAAGTCGTCAATTATTAACAACATGAATTCTTTGTTCTATGAGAGTATTAATGACACAAATTATAATGCACCATATAAATTAAGTCATGAACAACATGGCCTGGGTGTTGTGGTTCACTGCTGGCCTCTCATCACTGTGGTCTGGATTCGAGCCCTGGCTTGACAGGATCGTGTGAGTTGAGTTTGTTCTCTCCCTTGCCACGAGGGTTTTTTCCAGGTTCTCTGGATTTCCTCCCTCCTATTTTAGTGAATGAAAGAGAGGTGGTTTACCTTATCAGCTTGGTTTATCCTTTCCTTTGTTAATTGGTGACTCATTAAGGCCAAGTCTTTTTTGTGGTTAAAAATTGTTCTGGGGTGGGGGGCAAAGCCCATAGACATGCCAGCCATGAATGCCTGCTGTGAAGCTTCATGAGTTGCCATGTGAACTCCACAGTCCAGCGGCAGTTTGTTATTTTTCTGAATAAAATCATTTAAATTTATTCAAATTTAAATTTATTGGCTTATCAGTAAGATAACACTGTTCATTGTGAACTGCCCTTTTCACTATGATGTCACATTAAAATGAGATCAGCTAAGTAAATATTACACCATAAATATCCTGGATGAAAGAAGGTTTAGCCCACATTTCTATTTTTGCTCAAGCAAACAAGCCATGATGTAATTATGAAATAAGGCAGTTTGAAAATGTAATAGTATTGGGATCCCTTCGTTAAGTCGGTATCCATGTGTTAACCTTCACCTTCACTTTGTGTGAGTTATAAATGGTTGAAAATTCGCCTTAGTTATATTCTCTACCTGATTTCTAAAGAATGACAGAGTGTGTAAAATGGAAACTGTTCTTTGTAATTGCTGCTCTTCTCGTTTCTTTGTAGGATTACCATACTCATCATTGATAATACTATCATAGATTTGACCAAACAGACCAGGAGCACATTGTTCTGCAAACTTCTTCATTTCTTGTGGGTCATAAAGAAGATGGCCATTGTCATCATAGTGTAAAGTCAGCTCTTTGTGAAATCTTCTGAACAGCTCCCTAAAGCTTGGTGCTGTCACAAACATTTTTGATTTATTGAAACTGAAAGCTTAGTTGGAAGTATTCAATAAGGGTGTACATATATATATATATAAGAAATCTGTGAATCAATTTTCCGTAAAATAGTGCTCAATACATCGATAGAAGTAGAGCAGGATATTTGTTTGAGAAGAAAAAGTCAAGACAACATTTTTCCCGACAAGCCTGTTTCGTGAATTGCTTCACTCTTCAGGGGATTTAATGATAAGAATATTCGTTACTATCATTTATATAGAAAAAGTATACGTAATTAATTAGTGGATGTAGTTTAGCTGTTGCGTAATAATGCTTTGTTTCTGTGGCGGCATGAAGATACAAGTTCGTTGCGCTAATTTAATGATGAGAGTTCCGGTCGATAAATTATTAGAAACTTTTCTTTAAGACAAAGGTTACATCTTTTGCTGGAGCTGTTGTAGGCGGAGCTTGAAGATAGGACGCGCCATAAAATGGAGTAGCTGATATTACCGTTCTTGAGAGTCCAGATGTATTTGCTGAGTTCAGTCGAGTTTTTATGCTGTTCGTGGCGAAATGAGGCGGTGTGGTTTCTGTATCTTGTTTTGAAGTCGTTTTCTGTGAGTCCTATGTATGTTGCGGTAGTGTTGTTGTCCTTTCTTGTGACGGTGGCTTGGTATACAACTGATGATTGGAGGCAGTTGCCATTAAGCGGGCAATTGTTCTTTTGTCGGCAGTTGCATGTTTTCTTGTCCTTTGTGTTGTTTGCGGTGTCGTTGTCGTCTCTCGGTGGATGTAAAATGCGCTTGTTATGATTGTCAATGATTTGTTTGGCATTGTTCATGCAGCTGTAACTGATCTTCGGAACTTCTGAACTTCGCTAATAAACCGGCCTGCCGTCTAATCAATCCTACTAAATCCGAGATAGGCAAAATCAGCAAAAGAATCCTCGACAGAATCAACAACAAAATCACGACAGCATCGAAATTCAATCAATGGAAAAACACTGCCTCCGTAATCGAGTGGTTCAAATCCATCAAAAACAAACAACAACACAGTTTTATTTGCTTTGACATCGTTGAATTCTACCCATCAATCAGCCATGACCTCCTTAACAGAGCGCTTGACTTCGCCTCAACATACAACAGTATCACCAACGACGAACGAAACATCATAATTCATGCTAAGAAATCAATCCTCATACACAAGCAGCAACAATGGCAGAAGAAAGGAGACACAACATTTGACGTTACAATGGGCAGCTATGACGGCGCTGAAACATGCGAGTTAGTAGGAAGTTTTCTACTTTCTCAACTACAGAACCTTAACATCAACGTAGGACTGTACCGAGACGACGGACTAGTCATTTCTAACGCCACACCGAGAGAAACTGAAAATATCAAGAAAGACATTTGCCGAATCTTCAACAACAACGGACTACGCATCACCATCGAAGCCAACAAGCAGATCATCAACTTCCTAGATGCTACTTTCAACCTAAACCAAAATACCTACCAGCCCTACATAAAGCCTAACACTACACTGCAGTACGTCCACCATGAGAGCAACCATCCACCAATCACTACCAACAACATACCTGCCGGCATCAACAGGCGACTGTCATCCCTTTCATCCGACAAAGCATCCTTCGACCAAGCTGCCCCTCCATATCAAAAAGCACTTGACAAAAGCGGATACCAGTACATCCTAAACTACGAACCAACCGCGACCACAAAACGTAAAAACAGACAACGAAACGGCATACTCTGGTACAACCCCCATTTAGCAAAAATGTCAGCACAAATATCGGACAGAAATTCCTTGGCCTAGTTGATAAACACTTTCCTAGAGGCCATAATCTTAGGAAAGTCTTTAATCGTAACACCATCAAGATCAGTTACAGCTGCATGAACAATGCCAAACAAATCATTGACAATCATAACAAGCGCGTTTTACATCCACCGAGAGACGACAACGACACCGCAAACAACACAAAGGACAAGAAAACATGCAACTGCCGACAAAAGAACAATTGCCCGCTTAATGGCAACTGCCTCCAATCATCAGTTGTATACCAAGCCACCGTCACAAGAAAGGACAACAACACTACCGCAACATACATAGGACTCACAGAAAACGACTTCAAAACAAGATACAGAAACCACACCGCCTCATTTCGCCACGAACAGCATAAAAACTCGACTGAACTCAGCAAATACATCTGGACTCTCAAGAACGGTAATATCAGCTACTCCATTTTATGGCGCGTCCTATCTTCAAGCTCCGCCTACAACAGCTCCAGCAAAAGATGTAACCTTTGTCTTAAAGAAAAGTTTCTAATAATTTATCGACCGGAACTCTCATCATTAAATAAGAGCAACGAACTTGTATCTTCATGCCGCCACAGAAACAAAGCATTATTACGCAACAGCTAAACTACATCCACTAATGAATTACGTATACTTTTTCTATATAAATGATAGTAACGAATATTCTTATCATTAAATCCCCTGAAGAGTGAAGCAATTCACGAAACAGGCTTGTCGGGAAAAATGTTGTCTTGACTTTTTCTTCTCAAACAAATATATATATATATATATATATATATATATATATATATAGACCTTCATTACTAAGTTCAAGATATATCACTCAACTATATGATTTTTGGGGGTGAACAGCTTACCTGTAGAATCAATATACTGAGAATATTGTCAAATGACATAGGCTCTTCTCTGATTTGTTGAAGGTAAGATTAGAGGGGGGATTTAAATTTCAGTTTTTATTTTCTGTTTGTTTTATTTTATTTTATTTTAATTTTTTTTACCTGAGAGCTTTTGCTTCAGCATGCTGTTTTCTCGTTGAAACTCCCCTACTTGATGTGCCAAATGACCATTGTCCCTTACAAGTGAGTGGTTGTGCTTTTCCAGTTCCAATATTCTCCTCTGCATCTCTTTATATTTCTCTATCTCTCCTGTGTCTGATTTATTTCCTTTATTTTGCTAATCAATTTCCAAATTAATTATGTTCAGTTATATAATATTGTTCATTACGGGTTCCCTAAAAACTGTTTGAAGCTAAAAGTCTGTAGGACAATATTTTGTAGAAATGGTTTTACTGTAAATAAGAAAAAGCTGTCTTCCCTTCAGTTTATGTCTGGCTTTCTATTTTCTTACGTAAAAGTGGTCAGGAACACATCGTCTAGAAAACAGTCTAGACAGTGTCTAGACAGGTTGCTTTTTTTTTGACATAATTATAATAAGAAAAATAGCTTAAATAAATGTGTTTTTCCCCATACCTTTCTCGTATTTTGTGGACAATACGAATCCATAGACGTGATGCGAGTATTTTTGTCGGCGTCACTCAGATGCCCGGAGCATATGTTTGTACCTCTTTTGGTTGGGTTTACTATAATCTCGTCAAACACTTTGAATAGGCGTTGGGGGCAGGGGACAAGTGAACCATTACAGGTCTTTTTATGTATAGGATAACAACAAGTTTTGTTGTTTTGCTGTTTTTTACGCTTCAAATGGTAAAAGCACACTGAAATAGCTTTAGAAAAACCACAACTTCGAGCTTCGAGACCTTCTACTTGACGAACTGAACCACTACACAGGTCGTCGGACTTTCGAAGACGAGGTGAAAAAATACAACTATTATGGGCCATTTTAAATTACTTCTTAATATAAAGACTACGAATGGAGTTTCTTCTCCTCGTAGCAACAAATTTAAAGTACTCGGAAGGACTCTTAAAGGGCTTGAAAAAAGGCGGGAATTTGACGCGCTTGCGCCGCTCTTGCGTTCGACATTGACCTTGGAGTGGCAGTAAAAGATAGCAGAAGAAAATGTATTCAAGATTAATGAGGACGAATAATACAAGAGAATTGATGTTTATTATTCATAAAAGAACATTTCACACTCATCAAACTCAAATACAGTAATTTAATAACATTGAATGGCAATAAAACAAGTTTTTCAAGGGTATATATGCTTCGCAAAACAGTGTAGGTAAACTTACGCTTGTTCGGCCCACATGTCGTGAGTTCAAATGCCTCGTTTGAAAAATGGTATCAAAATTTTTCGGATGCTATTTGATATGTTTAAGTTCATTCAGTCATCGTTATTTTGCCGAAGTATGAAGCTTATATATCCATGTCTGTCCTTATATTTGAAGATTCTCCACTTGTCATCGAACACTAGGAGATGCGATCGAAGTCCTTCTGAATCAAGTCGAAGAATTCATTATTTTGGCGTCAAGTCGACCACAAGCTTAAAAAAAAAAACTAACAAGATCAAGTACTGTGGCAGATTACGAGTTGTGATCAAAAGTTTTGAGTGTCATCCTAGAGACAGATTTTTACCGCTTTCGTCCGCGATATTGGATTGCTCATGAAAATAGTCTCTAATGCGCATGCGTCAGGTTTTTCCGCTCTGTCGTAATGAAGTGCAAACTTGTCAAGCTCTTGTCAAGGATTCAAGAACATCTCCGACTCCATGTAGGTAAACAGGTGTCTGAATACTGCAATGACGCTCTCTCCAACATCCCTCCAAAGTATCTCTATTCTCGTGTTTCGAACACACGACCCTGTGATGAAACTGCCACGATCCATTCCCCTAAACCAAGTAATATACTCGCCAACAGCTACATTCTCGCCGCCATCATCTGCCCTGACTCTAGAGGGATATCACCATGTTGCTGTTGCTTCTTGAAAGCTTTGTAGGGCGGTTGTTGCTCTGTTGTTTGTTTTGGCTTTTAGATACAGAATGCATCTGGAAAAGTCATCAACAACCATGGATGCAGATCTTCCAGCGAATCAGTTTCATATTTGTATCAATGTGCCAAAGAAAATTGGGATGCGGAACACTGTAGGGTCTTCTCACAATCCTTTGTGCCCATCTATTTGCTCTTGCAATGGGATGAACACGAATGATTGACTCACAGACCCTCCGTCGCGTTTTCGCAATGAACCAATTAGTTTCGTTTCTCCAGTTCGTGGAAATAGTCTGAGTTCTTCCCTTACTATTGAGTCAAGGTCATTGTCATTAATTTGAGTCTTCCACTCAAATTCAAGAGTAAAACCAAGATCTCTTCTTCTATTATATATGGTTTGTCTTGAAACCCCAAGATCTCTTCCAATGTCAGCCCAGCTATTGAATTCACTTCGCAAACACTGAAGTTGCTCTTGGTGTTTTCCTTCACGCTCTCTTTAACTGCTAGTGGTGTTTCTTTAGATCCAGACTGCTCATTTTGAATTTCAGCATGTGTATTTGATTCCTGAATACTGCTCGCTGCAACATCCACGTTAATCACGTTTTCGGACACGATGCCCCACACATCGTTTAGGAATTTTTGCAGGTCGTCTCCTTCAAACTCCTCGGTCCTAGCTCGAATCGTTCCCTCAGCTTCTTAACTTTATATCGGCGACTCGGTTGGCCGCTGATATCCACTTTAAGAAACTCCCCAAGGGTTGCGAGTTGCTCCTCGTTCAGTGTGTATAGCTTCTCCTCGATCTTCTAATTCCTCCATAGTGAATGTGTCCGATGATAAATCCTTAATGGTTTCCAATACGTCTGAGCCCCCAAAAATATGTTAGCGCCTCCAAAATGTACACAAATGGTAACAAATTATAGCAAAACCTTGTCTCTTTAATCGTACTTTTCTTTCGCTCTGAGTCTACACGTGCCTACAGGTTTTCTACTCTCGCATTACAATTTACGTCATTTTACACACGTGACATAAAGACAGCTTAAACATGCGGGATATCAAAGGATTATACGTAATACACTAACTTCAACAATTTTCAATTAACATTTAGCAACTGATTGCAATGGGCTATTTTTTTTAAAGACCTGCACAAAACAGATTAATTTTTTAGTGAGTGAACTCATGTATGTATGCATGATATGTAATGAGGTGACTGATTAGAATAATATTTTGTAATGTAAAGCTTTGAGGATTAAATTAATTATAATTCCTGTTATGTTTGAAAAGGTAGAAGGGATACCCTTTCATTACCAAAATTGGTAATCACATTTGCAAATATTCCCATTCAATTCTCAACATTTGGAAATATCATTGGGAAATGTTCCCATTCCATTCTCAACACTGGGAATATCATTGGGAAATATTCCCATTCAATTCTCAACATTGGGAATATCATTGGGAAATATTCCCATTCATTTCCCAATATTGAGTTTTCACAACAAAATCTCATTTATGGCATTTAGAAAAGTGACCCAATTCCCAGGTTTTTCCCAAATTAAGAATTTTCATTCCCATTTTTTCCCAATATTGGGGAAAATTCCCATTTTTTTTCCAATTGGGAATGTTGAAAAATTATAACGACATGGCACAATTTACATCCTTTAAATTGAAAACAGAAGGCAGCAGTTCTCTCTTTTTTATTTTTTTACCTTTGTGTAACCGGGTCATCAGGAGTGGTCCTTGAGGATTCGTGAGCCCTGCCTTTTGGGATCCCATGGGAAACCCACTCTACATTTGGAGTAGAAGCCCTCCCAAATTGGATGTCGTAATATGCCCAAATCAGCAAGCAAATTCCACGTCTTGAATGGCAGTAGCGGTATTGGATGAAAGTCGACTTAATAAGTTCTATTAATACGCCACAAATAACTCCTTGAATAGCAAAAACCCATTGCCATGAAGAAACTTGATGAAAGCAGTAGTAATGAATAGAAAATGATATTTTTAAAAAATAACATAAAGTTACGCATATATATATTGTTGAAACAAATAGATCAAGCTTAGCTATGTTCTGTCTCTGATAAAACACGACTGGAGCTGTAGGACACAAAAAAATTTTTTGGAAATCACAAGTCGAAGGCCAATGATTTCGAAAATTTTTTGTGTGTTCTACAGCTTCAGGAGTGTTTATCAGAGAACAGAACATAGCCAATCCTGACCTATTCGCTTTATATAATAGAATTTTACGAGAAAAATGGCGTAAAATTAAAAAAAAAAAGGTTTGTTTACCAAAAGGGCGCGCGTCCGTCGTCAAACTCACGTAAACAAAACTGCTCTATGCGATGATTGGCTAAAAACGCGAATTATGGCTATCTGATTGGTCAAGTTTAGACAAGCGATGACAGCTCTGTACAGGCTGGCATGCAACTGGTTTATCGCATTTGTTGAACAAGAAGAAGAATTGGTGGTAAATTTTAGCAAAAAAAAAAAGCCAAAAAAACAAGCATTTAACTGCTAGAAAATTCAAATACTGTAGAGTTGTCAAAGTTCAGATCGTTGAAATGGACATTTAACCTGTACAATTTTATGTTTAATTTCAACAATTTCGGTTAAACTTGTTGCACGAATAAGCAGGTTCGGATAGATGGTTTGATGTCTTGGAATTTGGAATTATCTTAAAATACACATTGATTTTACCAATGCAGTAAAATACGAAAATATTCCCGTATACTCGTTATATTTTCCCTGCATTTTCTCATAAGATTATCCTATACTTTTGCTGTTATCATTACAAATAGATAATCTGGAATTTTCCCATACGTTTTCGCGAGTGTTTTCTCGCAAGGGATACGATGCGAATTGCTTGACATTTCTCAAGGGCGAAAATATTCGTTACGCTATCATATTCTAATGTGGTAAAATGCAGCCTTAATTAACCCCTAGTCATAACCCCTATTTGTTGCATTTTACTCTCGTTATACCGTAGGCAGATGATGTTTAGATAAACCCAATTTTCCGCTAATTTTTCTAAAAAGATAACGTTTATGTGCTTGAATGTTATACCCGGCCCGAGGTGGATTACTGCTAAACGAACGCGACCGCTGATCGTGTTGAAGGCTCGTATCAGCTGGTTATTAGGGCAAGAAAAAATGGATTTCATTTCGATAAATGTCATAGCCAGACGGTAGAATTTCATGAGGATTAACAGAACCGTTGATCCTTGTTTCTGTTAAGAAGATAAGGTCGAGATCGTAGCTGAAGGCGATGTCTTGAAGTACTTTTCGTCTTGCAATCAAAAGACGATCCTGAGGATCGAGTAATGGCTTTAAGACTCCTTACATTTTGCATAAAGCAAGTTGGGGATGAATCCAAAAGAGTCCTAGGACCAGGATTTGAAGAAACATCGCCAGATCGTAACAAGAAGCACGAACAGGAATCCACAAAGCGGTAGCCATGTTTAACGAATTTATAAATAGATCGGTTTCTTCGCCAGCAGTGTGATAATTCTAAGTTTGATGTACTAACACTTGTCCAGTAAAAATCACGGTGGATTTTAGATTTTAGACTCGAAATCAGAGAAATAAGAAAGTAAAAAGTACAGAAGCGTAACAGAATGTTTCGGACGCCATGGAGCATGCCCGGTATAAGTTAAAACACACTTGCTCGGGTATATACATTGATGTTCGACGCAAGCTTATAAAGCATAAAGGCATAAAGAGCAATCTGAAGATGGTGAAAGACCCATTTTGCTAGATTATTACGTGTGGGTAAAGTATTGTTAATGTAGCGAATTGTGAAGTTAAAAATGTTTTTTGGTAGTTTGGATTGGACTGTAGACCAGATGCTATTCAAGTTAGGGGGTGATAATATCATTACACTTGGAAAGAAGCTGCCATGTGATACTAACTTATTTTGTAACTTATCCTCGTTAATCGCATGAAAGTCTTTAATTACATCTTTAGTGGATTTGTCGAAATCATACTGGAAATTAGTGTGCTTAGTGATTTCCAAAGTTGTTTGATTGACTAATTGGGGGAATTCTTTAGAGCTTTCCTGATGACTGACTGACACTGTATGAACTTCATTCTCTAATTTCATATTCCTATAATCCTTTGCTACTTGGGGAGCAAGCAGATGAAAACAAACATGGCGTCAGTGCCCCGGAACTTTGAATGTAGTCTAAAAACTTATTCAAACGTTGCGAAACTACGAAAAAATGACTTTAAAAAGATTTGTAGGAATCACAATTGTCCTTGTCAAGGTTTCAGCAAAAAAGCTTTGATAAACATCGTTTGTACGGAGCTTGGCATTTCTACTTGTGATCCAAAAGCAAAGACTCCCACTTCGAACCAGAGTGATGTTTCTTCCGATACCAAGAATGGAACTATTTCCTTGACCTATCTCCAAAAGCTCTCGAATTGGAAAAAGTCTCTAGAAGGATTTCCTGATAATTTGGATATTCAAGTAGTCAAAAGCTTCTTGTTGGGGAAAGGCTTTAGTGGCAAGGAATTAAAGAAATACAAAACGCTCAGAGCGTGGCAGCACAAGGAGGGAAGCCATTCGCTAAGGTTTGTAACTATATTTTAAACTTGTGCAACTTAATTTGTTTTGTTTCTGTAATTTAATTTTTAATTCGTAACACTGCTAAAACCAGGATACATTTATTGATATGCTTTATTTCCCTTGGTCTTTATAGGTTTCAAGTTCTGCCATTACAAGATCAAGTGCTCAAGCGATGTGCTGTTCGTGCTTGCTGTAATCCATCTTTTTCGACCGATAATGAAGAAACAAAGCTGATTTATATTGTATTTGATATGAACACAGCGCTTCCTGTCTTTACTAACTGTACTTGCACTGTTGGTTCAAGTGGTGACTGTAGCCATATTGGTGCTGTGCTTTTTGTTTTATGTGACATCATTGCAGAGGGTTTACATGAGTTACCCCATGATCCTACCTGTACTGAAGTAAAATTTAAATGGTCTGATCCTAAAGGAGCAAATTGTGATCCAAAGTTGGTTGAAGAAATACATGTTTACAAGTCAACATTTGGCAAAGAGCCCCCGGGAAAGAAATTAAAAATATATGCAAGCTTTGCTGATTATATATACAAAGATCATAAAACAGAGGAAGATGACTTACAACGAAAACAAGATTTAAAACAAAACATATTTCAGTCAAATAAAAGGGATGCTCTTCCTCCAATTTTACACTTGATTAATTTCAGTCCTAAAAAAGAATCTGTCAAAAATATTGAGCAGAGTGGGTATCATGATGCAGTAGATAATGAGTTTGGTGTGATAGAAATAGAAATTAACAACAGTACTCCAGTAAAATCAACTACTCTCCCAGCAACTTGTTTGCAACATGATGATATAATCAGCCCCCTGAAATCCCAACCACCTTTTTTGCATGACATAAGAAAAAGAGCTGATAAGATAAAATGCAAACTAAATGTTTCTGATGAAGAGGTGAAGAGAATTGAAGAAGAAACACGAGAACAAAGCAATTATGAAGCCTGGTTTAGATACAGAAAACCTAGAATAACAGCTTCAAAAGTGAAGAGAGCTTTTATTAAGCCTGGTTTAGATACAGAAAACCTAGAATAACAGCTTCAAAAGTGAAGAGAGCTTTTATTAAGCCCACAACAAGTCCTACTAAAGCTATTGAAGATATACTTACCTATAAATGTATACCAAGATCCCTTAACATGGAAGATGGATTGGCATCTGAACCAGATACAGTACTAAAGTACTCAGAAAACAAAGGAGTAACAGTTGGTAAATGTGGGTTTTTTATTTCCAAACAATATCCATTCCTTGGGGCATCACATGATGGCTTGGCTGGTAATGATGGTCTCATTGAAGTGAAAAAAATTCATCCAAGAGAAAATGAGACCCTGCAAGAAGCATTACTAAGACAGCATATTTGTAGGCTGGATGGAGACACCAATGAGATGATCTCGAATAAAACCCACAGATATTTTTATCACGTACAGCAACAGCTACTCTGCACAGAAAGAGCATGGGGAGATTTTGAGGCATCAGATGGGGAGTCCCTTTTCATTGACAGAGTAACTTATGATGAAGAATTTTGGAAGGTAAAGGAGACTCTGCCCGCAGGTTAACCTCAGAACGGAAATACTGCGAAAAACGTATCTCATTCCCTACGCTTCTTAGTAAATTTGCCCCCCAAACAATATGGCGTCGGAAACCGTGAAAGGATCTATGAATAAACTAATATAAAATTTGTGTGAGTACTCTTTTATGTGAATTATGACGCATTAAATTCCTCGTCCACTCACTCATTGAAGGTTTCAGCATGAAGACCCCTTTCTTCATAAAAATATTCGACTAGAAATAAATATGTTTTGCTAATCAAAACAAATAACATTTTTCTAGCTAATAAAATAATATAAAACCCGTGCGAGTACTATTTTACATCAATGACGCGGTAGAAATTCCTGGCCTGTCCATTAATAATCTTTTGTTTACGTAACTAATTCGAGCTGTATCAAAAAACAAAAATCGCACTTTAAGAGAGAATGTCAGCAAAAATCGAACATAGAACAAAATACCCAAAACAATTACTTTATTCACGATTAGAACATTGTTTTAACTTCTCAATTTCTAAATATCGACGTTTTATTTTATATAGCACATGGTGTAAATATTTTTTGAAAGTTCTTTATATTTGATGACGTGCCAAAATAACTTGGTAATAAAAAACATTTCGCCAACATAAATTTATTGGAAAATAATAAAATTTCACAGATTTAAAGCCAAGACAATGTTAAAAAAGTTTTTCAACAATCAAGTCCATACACATTTTTGCAAAGGTACCCGAGGCACTCGAAGTTGGATGATATTTTGGCTCTCTCAGAGGGTCAATTATGCACAAATTGGTTTTCCTCGTTTTTTCGGAAATAAAGCCATATTTCAAAAAACGAAGTATACCACGATTTGTTTTGGCTATATGTCTACCTTACACTTGAATATAAGCGAAATCGATTTTTTGACTGTTGCCAGCAAATTTCGATTTTGTTTGATTTTTGCTGACATCTACTCTTAAGCTTCTAATTTAGCTCCAGTTTCTAATTATCTGCTTAGAATATTACCAAATTAAGTTTAAAGTAAGTTGGATTAAGGCACTCTTAGCACGAAATCCACATATGTTCAACCTCTGCGTACAGCCTTTGAGGATGTAGTTCTCTTTCTTGAAGGCATCTAGGTAACAAGAAAAAAGAAGGAAATATCAAGAAAATGAAATAAAACGGAGGGACGAAGCCCTCATAATAAAAGAGGAACGAAATCCCCAAAATAAAACACAGGGACGAAGCCCTCGTAATAAAAAGAGAAACGAAATCCCCAAAATAAAACACAGGGACGAAGCCCTCATAATGAAAAGAGAGCGAAATCCCCACGATCACTTTGGTTTTATTTACAATCGTACACTATATAGTTTTGGATTTCGTACACGATTCGGGATAAATAAATTTAGGGCTCCAAAACGCGAAACTTGAAACATAGATGGGACTAAAGGGATAACACATCTATGGGACTAAAGGGATAAAACATCGATGGGACTAAAGGGATAAAACATAGATGGGACTAAAGGGATAAAACATCGATGGGACTAAAGGGATGAAACATAGATGGGACTAAAGGGATGAAACAAAGATGGGACTAAAGGGATAAAACATAGATGGGACTAAAGGGATGAAACATAGATGGGACTAAAGGGATAAAACAAAGATGGGACTAAAGGGATGAAACATGTATGGGACTAGAGGGATGAAGCATGTATGGGACTAGAGGGATGAAACATAGATGGGACTAAAGGGATGAAACATAGATGGGACTAAAGGGATGAAACATAGATGGGACTAAAGGGATGAAACATAGATGGGACTAAAGGGATGAAACATAGATGGGACTAAAGGGATGAAACATAGATGGGACTAAAGGGATGAAACATAGATGGGACTAAAGGGATGAAACATAGATGGGACTAAAGGGATGAAACATAGTTGGGACTAAAGGGATGAAACATATACTGTTTCATATACTGTTCGTACCTCTACGAACATAGAGTATATTTATTTTTATTTATTCTTCGCTCTCGGAGACCCAATGCATTTTTTGTATCTTATCCAATCAGACAAATTCGAATGTCGCAGTTAATACACATAAACTTTTCACAGGTTTCTTGTCTATTTCACTTTATATCTCGTCAAACATTTCTTCTTATACATACTTGGTAAGCTGTTCTGCTAGGAAGTGCTGTTCTGCTAGTAAGACCCCAATTCCCTTTACATGTTCGTACTATGATTATTATTCCTGTCTCGTTAGCTATAGAAGTTTGCTTTTTAGTTCTTATTAAAGTTAATAAACAAATAAAGGAACAAAACATTCAAACAAACAAAAGAATGAACAAACGAACAAAAGAACGACTGAACAGTACTAATTCTGAATAGTACTAGTACTATTCCCTAGCAAGTAAGTTATACAAAGCAATTGACGAACGCAAGTTGACCGCTGCGCTACTACTAGATCTGAGCAAGACTTTTGACAGCATACATGAGATTTTTAATACATGAATTCCCACAGAGCTCTATATTAGGGCCGCCGTTATGTAACGTCTATATGAACGGCCTACCTTCTATGCATGTTCATTGTAAAGTTGTTTCATACGTTTCTAGCTCCAACGAGGATATAGACAGGACATGTAACATTTTAATGACTTAATATCCGTTGCATCGTTGTGTTGTGCCAATCGACTCCTAATCAACCCTACCAAGATAAAGTTGTGATCATTGCAAATGTTAAAACGTACCGCTCTACCTTATCGAGATTCATTTTTTATTCTTTCAATTATAATTAGCAAAACAATTACTTTTATTGTCTTCAACGTTTTGTTGTACTTTCTTATTCTATTGGAATATCGGAAAAACCTAGTTAAATTACCTAAACTATGAGAAGATATTTTCATTATTTTTCCTTGTGCATTATTTTTATAGGAACAATTGAGTAGAATTCAGAATTTTATATGTACGAGTGATGTTTTGAAAGTTTTCAAAATTGGAGGCGAGTTCTTTCAATAATAATAATAATGATAATAATAATAATATTATTATTAATAGTCTTTATTTCACTCTAAAAAACATACGTCCTAGATTACAATATAAGTATAAGGATATATAAGTAATTAGAGTTTAAACAAAATACTGTTACAGTCAAACCTATCCATATAATAAGATAATAAATGATAATATCAATAAAACTGTATTCCAAAAGAATAATTGTATGCACCTATACAAAAAACAATTCTTAAATCTTTAATCATAAACCTAATCATAATGGTAATAGTCGTAATCATAATCATAATCATAATGGCATCATTATCATCATCATCATCATAGTCATAATCATAATCATATCCAAGCTGAAATAGTTGACTGAAAACCCATGAATGACCCTCAAAAATATTTGCATAATTTCATGCAGCCCCTCATTTTTGGTTGAACAAAAATAATAATAATAACAACTTTATTTAATGAGGGTGGCACTAAATAGTGTACTAAACTAATAAACTTGTGGCCCTCAACATAAAACTACTAATATTTACAAATTTACTATCAACTATCAACATGAACTTATAAGAAAAATTGACTATAGTATAATAAAGCAATACATCAAGATTAAAATGAACTATATATAGATTTAACTGTGAAGCTCAGCGACACCACGCTCACGCGGACGACGCAGCGACGCAGCTGAACGTAAATAATATACTTCAGCAACGTCGAAACGCCGCCCCATGAACACGATGCCGCCAAACTTCACAGCCAAATTAAACAGGAATCTATATTATGAGTGTAAAAGGGTAAAATCGAAATGGAATAAAATGAAAAGAAAATTAGGGGGGAAAAATAATAATAAAAGGAAACTATAGATAAAAATGTGGCAAAAAAGTCTGCTCTTCGAGAAATTTCCGACGAAGAGCGTGTTTAAACAATTGAACTGTTGCTTGTTTCTTCCCATTAAATGCTTATTATATCAAAAACGAGCCCGGGACATCCAATTTCTCTTTCCAGATTTGGAAGCATTAAATTTCAATTCGGAAAATCGAAGTTTTTAAAAAAGTTTAATTTTTTCCCCAAAGGTACGTAGGCAGTCACCTTAGTTTGAGTAAACAGTAATTGAGTAAGCTTCCTTTTTGGAAAATTATAGATTTTTTAATCGAGTTACAAAAATTTATACGCATTACTCTCTTGACGTTAAGAATGTTTGTTTGACAAATTAAAAAAAAAATTAATTTGTGTAAATTACACTGGAACTTTTGCTATATCGATATTTAGTATTTGACTGAAAATTACGATGAAATACCTCAGAGGACATAATTGACACATTTTCCATATCCTTACTAGTGAATATAATGTTTAATAGTTTAATATAATAATAATAGTTTGATAATAAATTCACAAACATCTTACAATGGAAGAGGTAATACATGAACAAGTTACATAATCATAAATAGAAGTACATATAAGAATATAATAATAGTTTGGAAATCATCTTTAATATATGGTGAAAACAATCAATCCGTGAAACACTAATTACTAAATAGTACAAAATAATGCTAATTAAACAATAGAAAACAAAGGAATTTGCATGATATTGTGCTTTTTAGTATTACTAAAGTTCCACGGTTATATTGTTTGCACTGCATTGGGGATGGTTTATGTAGTATAGGGAAATCATTGAGGCAAAGTTTTCAAAAGGGCTACCTTTGCCTCTAAAATCTCTCCACATTTGTTCGTCCAAAGAGCTTTGCAGGTTACTGGGTCTTATACCCTTCCTGGTTTTTATTTTGGTTTTCAGACGGTGCCATGCCGATTCAATCTCTTGTGTGTGTACTCCCGTTATAGGGTCCACAAAATTATCAGTATGAATCTCCACCTTGTGGCATATAATGTTGGGCGCATACTGTCTTAAGTTGCAGTACACTGCACTGTCGTCAGTGTGCAGTTCACTATTAGGCATCAATACCTTTTGAATAATTGGCATCATGGTTACCCTATTCCTCTTCTCGACGACTTGGAAATATCCCCGGCAAGGCGAATTTTGAGTGGTTATTATACCAAAAACCCAAGTATCTTGCTGGCTTCGTCTTCCCCACTGTGCCCATACATTATTAGTAAAAATGGGCTTAAGAAATATGTTTACAAATTGTGGGAAGGGGGAGGGGTGTTTACAGAAAACTTGTTGGAAAACCATTGCGTTAATAACATTTATTGTTAATGATAATAATAATAATATTAACAATAGTAATAGTAATTTAATCACTTATTGTGCGCTCATTCCATGCAATGATTGTGCGCGCATTACATTAATAATATATGTAACTATTTAACCATCTACAAATAAAATGAATATTAACTATTTAACCATCTACAAATAAAATGAACAAGTATATATTAATATATACTGAAAATAAAATGTGCCACTAATATATATATATATAGTTAGAGATAGACAGAGGATTTGAAAAGAAACAAAAAAAAAAATATATCAAAATGCTGATTTGAAAAGGTGGGTTTTAAGATGGCACTTAAACACACTAACGCCTTTAATGGCGCGAAGGTCTGCGGGAAGTGCGTTCCAGAGAACGGGTGCCCCCTTGCCGCTTACCTTAGATTTTTTTTGAGATTAAAATTACTTTCATCACACTTACAAATGGTGTTTGGACCTCCGACCGGGTAAATTGGTCTCCTTACGAGATCCAGCGAGTACACACTTCTCAATGCCTTGAAAACCCGGCCAACTAAATGTGGAGTTACACCCAACATGACCGCTGTTCGTTTCTGTGATTCTTCAACCGACCAGAAGTATAGTGGCTTCGTTAGGATAGTCAATTTTGTTCTTGGAAACATCTCCCAAAAGCTATTAGTTCGTAGACTTCTTTTCTTCTCACATAATCTACATTTCCTAGGGTGAAATTAATAGAGAAATTGATCGCATTTGGTTATTGTTTCCCTCTTTTTACTGTATCAAAATTATGAATACTTCATAAAAAAGCTGAAAAATCAATAACAAAAATGATAGATTTTATATCGACAGATAGAGTAGATACATTTACATTTACATTTAAATAACTCAAAAAGAGGCCTTAAGTAAATAAAACATGACGAGGTCTTCTTCGTTGATCGAGAACGTCATTTTACTGAGCCCTATTGCTAGGATGATTTTACTCATATAGGCCAATTCTTCCGATATAATTTTTTTTCTTTTTTAGTATAAACAAATTAATTTATATCAAAAAACCCTTTTAATTCATTTGCTCATTGACTTTTATATTTTCTAAATTGCAGACTCACCTGCAACGACGACGTTCAGCTGATAAATAATGGCAGTATTTGTCATTTAAAGGAAGCAAAGATGGTGGGAAGATGTGTGCCAAGTACCAATTTAGAAAATATAAAAGTCAATGAGCAAATGAATAAGTGTATGGGTCAATGGATGGACGGACGGACGGACGGACGGACGGACGGACGGACGGACGGACGGATAAGATGAAAGGGTGGATGGAAAAAATGGGGTGTAATACTTATAGCATTACTTACGTGATTCGAGCATTGATTGTCTCATACGATGATAACAGCTGAAGGTATAACCTTCCCTTTCCTACATAAAATAGAAATCTCCATTTTTTTCCTTCTCTAATCAATTCGTTGCTGGTAACGGGAATTCCTTCCCTTTTGGATCTTTCCAGGCTTACATGGTCACTTATCTCCCTAGTGTAGGCCCATGCTTCTATGATATTTTCTTTTAAATGATTACGGATTTTGTTGGGCTGAAATTAAAAAAAAAAACAACATGCCATTGTCATTACCGACTGTTTTCTTAGTTCAGCAAAATAAAATCGCATACTGGAAATTTTTAGTTTAATCTTTCTTCTGCGTGGCGTAAAGGATTTACACTACTCACCTGGTTCATTATGGCCGACATAAGCGCATTATTCAAACCACGAAGAAGAACATTGTGGTGGCCCAGAGAAGAAATGGCGTGGCGTTTGAGCTTCTGCCTAGTACCAATGTAGGTACAGCCTTGTACTGCATATGCAGTTCCGCATATGCAAGACACTCTCACACCTGAATAGAGCATAAGTGGTTTAAGAATTATTTATGTAAACTTTAAAACAACACACTACTTCAGCACAGCCAACTAGAGGCAAGTGTAGCATAATAAACATTTTGATAGTGAGTAGCTGTTAACTAGCGTGATTTGACCGGTAATTGCTTTCGGTAGGCCAAGTTATGGTTGCTTAACTTAGGTGTCATTTCCTGAAGTTTGCGACTTTTATCGTTCTTTTTACCGTATAAACGCTCGACTATCAATCAAATTAAACTAGCTTTAAATTGCTTCTGTAGTGTTTCCATTGGCATTTCCGGATTTTTTCTTTAAGCTGGTTTAAAATTTCCTGCAAGAAACGCACCCAGTGAAAAAAACATTCGAAACGCAAATAAATAAATAATAACACCTAAAATTGATATAGTTTGCTCCAAACTTAATTTTTAAGTATGATGTATGATGGTGACGATAAAGTATGATAGATGGATGAATGAATTTTTATCACTTCCTTGATCCTTCAATCTATTAATATATTCCGTATAGTACGCTCATGGGTTGTCAATACATACATTTTTGTGGTGTGTCTGTCGTTGATGGACCAGTAATAAGGGCAGAAGACTTGGTGGTGTTGGCAATTATCTTTTTTGTGCTGCTGCATTACATTGTGGGGGATTTGGCTTTGGCATTCCTCACACTTCTCTAGCCTAAAGAGGCATGTGTTTTGATGGTCGTCCATCACTTCTCTTTTGCTAGAAAAGCTATATCCTTCAGCATGAAAGGCGCATTTAATATCGCGGTATTGACAGATGCCAGAGTGTGCCTCGTGCTCCTCAACTTTACCCTTCCACGGACATTCCTGGATTTTGCACCGTGATTGAAGGCTCAAAAGCAGTTTTTTGAGCATGATTTTACTTGGCACATCACTTCTTTCTATTATCATTCTGCATGATGGAGAATTTCTTGAATTAAAGGATCCTTCAGTAATTTTCTTAACACTAGGAGCACAGAAAGTATGCCCACATGGCAGGACTTTGGGGTCATTCATGAGACTATAGCTGTAAATAGAAAAAAACATGAAGTTGTACTTAAAAAGGGCATTCATAAGGCTAAATCCGATAAACGGGGGCACTGGCACTGACGGCGTGCCACGACATAACGCTCTCTATGGCTCTGATTTATATTTTACTTCACTATGTTATTCTACATCTACAATTGGCCCAAGTTCCTAGAAATGTTCTATTTGACGATCATCTTCCAGTTAGCCCGGAATATATCAACCTTACCGCTGGATATAACGTGTTTTTTCCACGAATTCCTGCTATCTTCACTCAGAGTCGTTCAGCCATCTTGCCAACACTCTCAATACAATCCAATACGAAATTACTTCGGAAATCCTTTTTAAATCTTCTTCTTCTCTCGGGAGACGTCCATTTAAATCCTGGACCGACGCACAAGAACCCGTGTGGAATATGCTGCAAGCCCGTCAAATTAAATCAAAGAGGAGTCCAGTGTGATTCTTGTAATTTCTGGAACCATGCCGGCTGTATGCAAATGACTTCCCTCGAGTATAATTCTCTAGCTAACTCATCTTGTTTGTGGATCTGTCCTGTTTGTGACGAACACAATTATTCTGCTTCTTTGCCTGGAAATTCTGTTTTTGCAGATGAAATCTCTTCAAATTATTTTGAACCGCTTTCTCCTTTCGGAGAAACATTTCCAGCTCGCAGTACTTCTACTCCGATAAACAAGCCAGTGTTGAATAATAATAAGCCAACTAAGAAATCAACTGTGAAGTTGACTACTATGGAGGCGAATGTTCCCTGTAAAACCACATCTTCTCGTTTTAATTTACCTTGGTTCAATAGAGAGCTTCGCAGGATGTGCAAAAAGAAACAACGTATCTATAATAAGGCAAAGAAATCGGAGAATAAGAAACACTGGGATAGTTATAATCTAATGAAGAAAAATCTCCGTCAGGAAATGACTAAAGCACGGAATGATTATGTATCAGAATATCTGACAGAAAATATTCAAGAAAACCCCAAGTCATTTTGGAGTTACATAAAGAAAACAAAGAGCAATAATCAGATTGGAATCCCTGATCTGAAGATTAATGGTAGATTATCAAGTGATCCCATTATCAAAGCAAACGCACTCAATGAACAGTTTTGTTCAGTTTTTACTGAAGAAAACAAAACTACTTTACCTTCAATTCACCCGTCTGCTGGTCAACATGTGATATCTCCTATTACGGTAGATTGTAGAGGAGTTGCGAAACAACTGCAACAGCTCAAATGTGACAAGTCACCTGGTCCAGATAATATACCGCCATGGATTTTAAAGACTCTGGCATCAGAAATTGCACCCATTCTTACTAATCTCTTCCAGTCCTCACTGGATCAGTCTGCATTACCATAAAAAATGTGCATATGCATGAGCGCCTTGCGGCAGCACTTGCTTTTTCGAGCTCTCTGAATTTTTTACTTTACATCCACACCATCTACTCCATATTTATTCTGGTTGCCGCAGGTTTGAATGTTTGGTTTCTGACTTGGAGTCTTAATGTCTAATGATGCTACAATATACTCGAATAGCTTTATCTAAGGAAAACGTTGGTGCAAGTTGGAATTGCTCGAGTAAAACCTACGCGTAGAGGATGCCGAGCGGGCACTGCTGCGAAGAAAAGGATCCCAGTTGTTATGAATCTGCCAAAGAACCGGAATTATACAGAAAATGTAGGTTTCAACTTGGTGGATGAGCTTTCAGAGATAGAGGAGAATTATTTGCATACTGCTGGAGAGAGCTTATTAAATATTCCATCTGTCACCTCTCGTTGTAGGAACAGTACAAACTGCATTGTTATTGATCGATCGCCATTGTTGTCCGCTCGAAAGGCCTGTTCTTCTCTATTAACTCTCTGTTTAGCTAATGTTCAATCCATCAAGTCCAAATCGTCGGATCTATTAGAATATGTGCTTTCCATGGATGTAGATCTATTTGCAATCACGGAGACATGGCTGCGAGACAAGGATATGGCGGCAAAACTGGAATTTATCCCTTCTGAGACTCATAAATTTATACACGTGAATCGTGTTGATCGTTCTGGGGGTGGAACTGGTCTACTGTTTAAGAAAAAACATTGATGCCAAGAAAGTTGATGCTGGCGAGACCAATTCATTTGAGTTTTCGGAGTGGAAAGTTGAATTTGAGTCGCTAAGGGTAAGACTTGTCATATTCTACCGTATGCCATACTCTCAAGCTCATCCAGCCACGCCCAAAGTGTTTTTCCAGGAGTTCAGTTCGTATTTAGAGTCAATAATTCTAGTACCGGAGTCCCTTGTACTGGTAGGTGATTTTAATTTTCATGTGGATGTCCCTGAAGATCCTGATGCTCGGGAGTTTTTGGACCTGCTCTTGTCCATGGGGCTTAAACAACATGTCTTTAGCCCAACCCATACAAGTGGCCATACTCTTGATCTACTGATCACGCGTGAACATGACTCAATCATTCCTGATCTTCCCATGGTGGATCGATACTTCTCTGATCATGCGGCTATTCTTTGCTCACTCAACTCCTCGAAGCCTGAACGGATGGTCAGAGAAATCTCCTATAGAAAGCTGAAGTCCATTAATATAGATAAGCTTCGCTCTGACCTCAATCAAACAGAACTCTGTTCAAAGAAATATGCAAATGTTACTGAGTTGACCTCAGCTTACAACATGACGCTATCATCTCTTCTCGATAAACACGCTCCACTCAAGAAGAAGACATTTGTCTGTAGACAGCGTGTTCCCTGGTTTAGTTCTGACATCAAGGCTGCGGTACAAGCGAGGAGAAAGGCAGAAAGGAAATGGCGTCGCTCAAGATCCCAGGAACATTTGCAAGCGTTCAAAACTGCTCGAAATCGAGCCACATACCTGATGGGTGAAGCACGCCGTGACTACTATTCTAACATGATAGCAGAAAACAGATCTGATCAGCGCAAACTGTTCCAAATTACCAGTACGTTGCTGCGGGTACCATCTGATGTGACATTCCCTAAAAAGTATACCTCCTACTGATCTTGCTAATAACTTTGGTAACTATTTTGTGCAAAAGGTACAGACCATCGGTACGAAAATGGATGCATTAACTCCATCTGGAGAACCTGATGTTATAGATGAAACATGTGCTCAGGTGGTACTTAGCTCTTTCAAGTCTTTAACTGAAGAACAAGTCTCGCAACTCATCAGGAAAGGGGCAAAGAAGTCCTGCCCCTTAGATCCGATGCCCACCTCGGTAGTCCTGAAAGTACTTGATGTTTTGCTTCCAGTATTAACATCCATGGTCAACATGTCATTCGAATCAGGTTTGCTCCCCGTTGAATGGAAGGCGGCTCTTGTTATACCGGTCTTAAAGAAACATGGCCTTGACATTGAATATGAAAATTTTCGTCCCGTTAGTAATCTCTGCTATGTCTCCAAACCATCTGAGAGAGCCGCGGTCGAGCAGTTAACAAATCATATCAAAGATAATGATCTACATATGGGTCTCCAATCTGCTTATAAGCAACATCACAGTGTAGAATCGGCGTTACTCAAGGTTAGAAGCGATATTCTGTTAAACATGGAGGCGCAGAAAGTGACACTGTTGGTCCTGTTAGACCTTAGTGCAGCTTTTGACACGGTCAAACACGACATTCTGCTACAGAGGCTGGAGACAAAGGTTGGTGTCGGCGGAAAGGCTCTTGATTGGTTTACATCATACCTCGTGGAGAGAACGCAGCGTGTGTTGGTGAAGGGGGGTCTCTCCTCCAATTTTCCTCTGCGTCAAGGGGTACCTCAGGGGTCCTGTCTTTGGCCTGTGCTGTTTAGCATTTATACGAGCAAGCTCTTCGATATCGTCCAGCGACATCTTCCTCAAGTCCACTGTTACGCGGATGATACGCAACTTTATTTAGCATTCAGTCCCAATGTACAAGGAGATGCTGATGCTGCTGTTAGTGTGATGCGTGCATGCATCACAGACTTAAAGAACTGGACGACTAGAGATCGTCTGATGTTAAACGACGATAAGACTGAATTTCTTTTACTAGGTACTAGGCAACAACTAGCTAAGGTAGATATTGATAGTATACTAGTTGGTAACTCATATATCGAAGCAAAACCAGTAGTAACACTGTGCCAAAGATCGAATATTCAAGAGTATCCAAGAGTGACATATTCCTTCAGTACTTCACGTGTTCTTGGGTATTCAAAAAGCATGATCATACTTGAAGTATGCCTTTAGTATACAAGTGGAATACTCACACATATCTAACGTTTCGAGTACGGCAAGAGTATACGTATTAGTATACTCAACATTTAGTATTCTTGAGTATGCAACTCGCACACACTCTAAGTATTTCTGTAGTATTCAGATTGAAAACGTACGTACAACTTTACGTCTTGGTATCACTGGAGTTTGCGTACTAGTATACTCAACATTAAATATTCTTGAGTATGCCAGTCACATACATTAGAAGTGTTTCGGTAGTATTCAGATTGTATACTTGTGATGGCACATATCGTTTAAATATACAGGTATACGTGCAACATTTGTAACTTCTTGAATACTAACGACGATAAATGTAAACCAGTGTGTGATTAACACAATTTTTGTATCGAATATTCAATTCGAATACTATTGACTACGAAACGTGATGTTGTACTGTACTGTGCTGTTGTAACGGCCATAATGTTAACCAACAATTACTATAGACAAACATTTCCTTCATTTTATTCACAAAAGCACACAAACCTTAAACCCCTTTGCACTTGATAGAGTGGTTTTCATAAACCCGTGAAACATACATTAGCGTTTTACGCTCAAAGTCTTCTGGGGTTTTTTATTGTTTAAGGCACGGCATGAAAACCACTCTAAGTGTTTCAATTATAAAATTTATATCATAAAATTGTTTCCACTATGTTTTAACTGTTAAATTAACTTGCTAAGCTTTTGGCCAGATTGCATATGGCAACTATTTGTACATGAGCGACTAAAATTAATGAAAGATGGCTAAATATGGCCGAAAGCTTGTTATCTGGCTGATTTTATAACTGATATGCATCACAGAATATCAGAATACACTTAATTTCGTCCTCGATTATATCTTTTTGAACTCAAAATAATCTGTTAATTTGGTAATTAATTTAATTTATATAACAAAAGTTTCTCAAGCCAGAGGCATTTTCAATGGCTACTTCATCATTCTCCTTTTGACAAACAAGGCTTACTGTGCATTGCAGTTTTCATTTACTTAATAGTGCACATTCATAAATGCTGCTGCCACTCCACTCTACACCTCAGTTTCAAGATCTCACCATGAAAGTGGTCACTCACTGAGTCTGTAAAATGTTCAAGATCTTTCAACATTTATTACGGCACCATTAAATTAATCAAGAACCATAAACTTAAAATTGAATTTGGGAACACTATATGTATGAGGCCAGACAAGTTTCCAAAAGGTGTTCAAAGGGGTAATCTCATTTGCTTATGTTAGCAAGCCAGAGGCATTTCATCATTCTCCTTTTGACAAACAAGGCTTACTGTGCATTGCAGTTTTCATTTACTTAATAGTGCACATTCATAAATGCTGCTGCCACTCCACTCTACACCTCAGTTTCAAGATCTCACCATGAAAGTGGTCACTCACTGAGTCTGTAAAATGTTCAAGATCTTTCAACATTTATTACGGCACCATTAAATTAATCAAGAACCATAAACTTAATGGTTAATCAATAAGTAGAGATAGTAAGATAATGAGTAGTTTGAAATGTCTGATGAACTCTCTCTGGAATTACATCTATCAAATTTTCAAATTATTAAAAATCAAGTGTGGCTATTTTTTAGTCATAATATAATATTACGATTGACCCAATGAGACACCAGAATAACCAAAATTCTCACAAAGCAGCCTTCTACAAGCTATTATGCTGTCTTAGGGTCTATACTAAAAGCAATTTTCTTTTACAAGTAAGTTATTGAGTACTTCAATTGACTAGATGAGACACTGTAAGTATGTCTTACGTAAGGGTAGATTCAAAGTCCCATGAAGCTTTTCAAGGAAACGAAAACAAATTGCAATTAATTGGACATTCTTGCTGATCTTAATCCAGTGGATTCTTTCTCAATTTGTCCAGCTTTGCTTATTGCGAAAATATTTCATCATTGACAAATAAAGATAGTCTCTTTCATATGGTAAACATGAACAGTACCGCAAACTCAACCCACAAGTACACCTTGGTCTCTCTTGTTTTTTTTTGGGTGGATGCTGATTACGAACTGTCTCAAAAAGGTCATCTGAAAGTTGTTCTCTCCCTTCATTTTCTTGCAAATGCTGATGGTTACCAACCTCATGGGAGTCATCACTTATCACTTTAGTTTCTGCAGCCTTCAAATGCTTTGAGATTTTTTTCTTCTTAAGTGCTTCAATATTCTTTTCCTTTCTCTTCTTTTGATAACGTCTTCTGGCTTCCTTCGAATGTCTTCCCATCCTCTTACAACAATGGACATGTATGACTTGCTTCACGTGACTGGAATTAGACCATGCATGTTTGCAACAGCAATATAAATATAGATGTAGTTCAACACATAATGGTTTTCGTAAGTTCTTATTATAATGCGAATACCAAAATAATTCGACTAATTGTGCTTATAAGCAATATACTTCAGCATAACTTTGGGAAATCCAAATAACAAAGCTGCTGTAAAAAAGGCGGGAAAATGGCTGACATCAATACCTCTGATTCACTACAGAATGCACCAAATACCAAAAACAAAATACTTTTAATTCATTCTATCGTACCTTAGCGTCGTGTATTCTTAGTTTTTAATGTAAATTGTCCTCAAATACACTTGTAGGATGACCATACAATTCTTTAGCTCAAGCTCACAATTCAGCAGATATGGCGGCGTATGAGTATCGATCAAAGGTCAGCGGTAATTACCACAGGGTTCCCAATTATTTTATGTAAACATCACAGGAAGCCCAATTTAAAAGAATAGTCCGTCTATTTCTATCTTATTTGTTCCCCCCTCAGTTACCAGTGGTTCATATATGTATAAACTTTACTTTGATTCAGAGTAAATAGCTCCTCTCACTAATAAGCCTACCTCTATTGATTGAAGGATCTGTAAATCCTCCTCTCCTCTTTACAAAAAATATAACACTGGCAAGACTTCAAGAGTTTAAGAAGGCAAGGGTGGAGTAAGTTGCAGTTTCCCACCTCTTACTGCTATGGTCTCAGGTGTACATTTTCTCCCTTGCCCAAAAATATAGTACTTTTATTTAGAATTTCAAGAAAATATTTTAACCAGTCATTATTACAGCTATAGAGATTATTTTGGGAAAGTTTCAACCAAATTAAAATTTGGACAATTTTTTGTGCTAGTCCCCCTTTAACCATGAATCAAAGTACATACAAATTAAATTGTAATAGTCAGATATACACAATAAAAAACAATAGAATGAGAGTGTGACAAAATGCAAAATGAAAACGTGTATTTCACTGGTGAATGAAAACCACTCTATATGAATAAAATGGACAATATAAATTAGTAATCATCATCATAAGGTTGTCCTCCCAAGCCATGCCCTAACCAGGTCCACACGCTGTAAATCAAGGTGAGGCATGTGTGCCCAGAGATTAGCCTGAAGACTTTAGATGACAAACAAGTTTAATAAAATCTCAAAAATTCTCAAAACTCTTAGGTACTTCAAAAAATGTGAACACTCTATACTAAATCGTGCATTCCAAAATTAAAATAGCATTGTGGGTCTTTATAATCATAAAAAAACATACATTGATTTGCTTTTTATATGTACTGCAGACAGCTAGTAATATTTGGATGGAGTTAAACAAAAATAAAGTAAAATCACATTTCTCAAAGGGGCACTTGGATGAAAATGTCCCATTTCTTAAAACGACTTGGCAGTTGATTAAATTTATTTATATGGCCCCAACAGTAGCCAAGACACATATTTTCGTCAGTCAAACGTTACAGATAAAAATTATCAACTATTTTCAGCATCAAAGTTGTAAGTAAATGAGGTCATTTACTCAACCCTACTGTTCTTTCAGTTTTTAAATCAAAGTTTCTCAACTGCAAGTGGTTCTGAAGCAAAAAATGGGGTGACATCCAAGTGCCCCATTAACCTTTTGACATTATTACAATACATGCAATTTGGTCCTGCAGTGCTCGGTGTTAAACATTACTTATAGTACATGTATACCAGACAGCCATAATGCTTTAAACCAAAGTTTGCTGAATTGTGACAAAGTTTCATCAGCTATTTTTGGTATAAACTGTACTTTAGCCTAGGAATATTAGGGCCAATACCTTATTGGTACGTGGTAGAGACCCTAATCAAAAGCCACTAAGCAACATGTCTAAAAGTTGTTTGAAACAAATAAAAAATTCAACTGGCTACTGGCTAAGACACTGTATAATGACCAGCCATTATTCTAAGCCTTGACATGTTCTAGCAAAATCTTCCAATAAGAGGTATTATCACTTGTACCTTTTCTAAGCCATGTCTGAATTTAATTTTATACTTAACATTAATAAACTGACCAGAAATGTGTGTGATTGGAACAAAACACACAGATTCCAAATCCGTGGACCAAACTTCTAATGGTGCAGGATACCAATTTCTTTCAGGATGTGGTTTCCATACCATGACTTCAGCCATTATGTTTGTGACTTTCTTTTTCTTGCCATCTTTCAAGATAATGGCATCATTCGTCAAGAATCTCTTAACTTGAGCAGGTCTTAACTCACTGTCCAAGGACTTTACAAATACTCCTGTATTGACTGAGCTCATTATGATTCTGTGGTTAAGCTTTATTCTTGAAAATGTCTCGGAGATTCTCAGTACATCATCAACAACATGATCTGGATACATGAGTTGATAAACTTCAGCAAGGCAGGCAGCATCAGTATTATCAATACCAACTCTCTTGATAGGAGAAAAGCGCACAATGTGATTTTCCATCTTGTCCTGCCTTTGTTCCTCATTTGGAATGGATACTTCACCAACAGTACCAGCAACCGGTGTCACAAGCAGTTCACCAAAACATTTGTACTCCTCTGGCCATTCCAATTGTTGTATCTGGCAGGTCCGTAGAAATTTCCTCATCAGCTGGATTTCTAAGAATAGAAATGACACCAAGAACAAAAATCAAGAATAAAAAAATACCAAAAACAAAAAGAAAAAAAACAACACTTGCAGTGAAGGGGTAGGGTCAGCCCATTTAAAGCCCTAATTTTTCCATAATCCTTTGGTCAAAGCCTGTGTTTTGCTCCTGTTCCATCTTAGTACCATTTTTTGAAATTGATTTTGTTTGTGATTTCTAGTCCCAGCAAATGAAATCCTATTTTCCCAAGTTTTTTCCAATGCCTTATGGCCCAAGCATGTACGTAGCACATGGGCCATAAAAAGTTGAAAAAAAAGAGGATCCATATAAGTCATTGTACGGACCAATAAAAGGGTTAGTAAGATATTTATCATATGGCAAGGCCAGGAGAGACTTGATATTTGGTTTGCATAGGTGTCAGAAGCAAAATATTATTGGGGGCACTGTGAAATTATTTTTACGAAAAGCATAACAGCTGGTTATAAACCTAACTGGTTATAAGTCCATAATCATGATTATTGGGGGGCCTGGCCCCCTCCCCTTGTTCTGCCGCCCCTGCCTCGTACTGTAGGTTATGGACTCCAATATTGACCAATCATAGCACACGAAAATACCTTGCCATATAATAATAACTATTATTTCCCCATTTCATGACCTTTTGTAGTCAATTTCCAAGAAACCAACTTTAATATTCTCCCTTCAATATCAAATACTTAAAAGATTTCAGCTTGAATGAGCAAGAAGCAGTTAATAATTCTAGAAAAAAATTATACTTGCCTATGGACTGACTTCCTTTCTGAAATGACCCTAGAATACCATTGTACCTTTCAAAAGAAAAGCACCAACATGAGTATACAGGGCCATAATCTTTCATGCATTCTGAGAGGTGGCAGCTCAAATGCATATTTGGAAGTGCACTTATCCTTCCCATAGAGGTTTTCAAATGCTTTGCAGAAGTCTATAAGCTTTGTTTCCACCAATGAGCACTGTTCTGATGTGATGGTCCAGCAGCATATGAGGCGACATGCATCAACAAAGTGGGTCCAAACAGCAAAATGCTTGCTTGGTAGAATACCTTTCAAAGCAAAAACTGAGTAGTAACAAACCCAGTTTTTCCATTGGTCTGACGTAAAACCATTGAAACCTGTAGCGATTTTTGAAGGTATTCTGCCTACTTCAGATGGTGGTTCGACAGCATTAACTCTTCTCTGTAGGATTTGAAAGTCTTTCTCATTAAGGACTCCCTCTTCCATCCATACTTTCAACGTGTGCTTTGCAATCCCAAGAAACAGGTTGTGCATAGGGTCTATTACCACAAAACGAATAGCATCATAGTATGGTAATTGCAATAACGCAGTGTACTTTGCACCTGTATTGCGTACAAGAGCCTTAAACCTTGTTGGACAGTTGACAGAAAGGGTTTGCTCAGCATACGCACGATGTACGTCATTGGTTCTTTTTTCCCACTGATCCTTATCAAAGCCAGTAAAATCAGGTTTCGAACCAAAGCCGTCTCGAGGAAAGGACTTAAAACATCGGCTGCAGCCTACAAAAATAACATTGTTTGTCCATTGTTGTTAGAGTGGTTTTCATTAACCCATGAAACAAAGTGTATTGATTAAAGTGTGAAAGTCAAAAGAACACAATGGAACCAAAGTGTGTTTCATGGGTTAATGGAAACTACTCTATAAGTATGGAAAGCAAATAAAAAATAATATGTGTAAGAAAGTACAGTAGCAACATTTTTCTTTCACTGTGTTTTAACTGGCAGTTACTGAGTGTGGTCCAATTCCGTCTGGTAATTATACTTGTGGTTAACAAATTGGACTCTGATCTTGTTAATCACTTGTATGATTGCAGACCAAATTGGACGACGCTCAGTCCTATTACCATCATAAATAGCTACCATTGTAATATTGACATGCAAATTTCACCCTGATTGATATGAACTCATTAACAATTTAAAGTCTTACAGCTAATTTCCATGATTTTTCTCAGCATATTGCAATCATGCATGAACAATCATTCTCACCTTTTGTTGCTGAGTGTCCAGCAAAGCCTCCACACTTTCTTGCAGCAGGAACATCACAGCAAATGGCTAGTAGTGCAACTTTAATTTTCCTGATCACACCTGAAATAATCCTCTCATCGAAAATAACACCGTCCCATAAATCAGTTAACTCACTCACAAAGGGCTGAAGAAATGAGTTGATGTTCCCTTTGGGCTCATGTGGACCTGGAATGATGCCAACCACTAATACATTTTCAAATTTAAATCTTTCTTCACGAGGAAGATTCATTATCACTAAATATATGACTCCACAGCTGTATTTCGTATGTTTGTATGGCTGAAACCAATCCACATTCATCATCACTGCCAAATTTCCAATCTTAGAAAAGTAGTCCTTCCCATCAGAATCAAGAAATTCCTTCCAGATTTTCCCTTCATATACATCCCTCATTCTATCCTCTTCAATGTTCCTGTTCCGCCATTGTTCACACTTTTCTGTAAAACCAGGCCTTGATAATAATGACTTCAAGGAAGAAACCAGTGGCTTGAAACAATGTACTCTCTTGGGCGAGAGATAAAGGGAACCAGATTTGGATCTAACTTTTTTCATTAATATAGTACCACATTCTACTCGCCTCCGCTTCTGGGGGTGATTTGGATATTTCACATGAGTACATTTTTTGGATACTACATTGCCATTGCTTCTTTTAATTATGCACTTATCAAACTCATAAATAGTCATACATTTTGGGCAAACCACAAACTTCTCAAATTCATCTTGCATGAAGCCAAAAGCCATTGTTGCCATATACAGGGTACTTGGTATGGATTTGGCGAAATTTACTAGAACTTCTATCTTGGCCAGCGTACCTAGTAATGTTAAAAACCGTTTCAAAAAATTTAAAAGGACAGTAATACCATTGTCAGACACCTTGTACATTGTTTGCCATAGAAGAATAAACATAAAAAGGACTTTGGACTCTGATGACAACACAGGTTGGCCTGCAGACTGATCATTCATTTCTTCCATATCATCACCATCTGAAATAACTTCCTCACTCTCATCATCCTCTTCCCTTTCTTGAGTGGCATTATCCAAGTTTATCTATAGATTGAAAAAGAGTTTGTTCAAGGTGAATGAAATAAAGTAAAGATACTAGACAACAAATTAAATAGGCAGATGGGTAGTTACTCAAATAAAACCATGACCAATGCAAAGTCACTATATATACATGTAGATCAATCATACTTTAAAATTCCACAATAACTTTTCCTTCATAACTAAAGTGAGTGGATTTAATTTTGTTTCATTTTAATTTCATTAGAGGGGAGAACATTTTTATGCTCCACACAATATATATCAATATTCATTAATATATATAATATATATAATATATATCAATATATATCAGGGATGGAGTCACGAAAATTTTGTGGAAATACTGTAAGCTTAAAAACTAAACTAGACCTTCCCCTGTTTTCTCTAAGACGGAGCCTCAGCCCGCAAGGAACACGATTGCTTTAATAATAATAATAATAATAGTAATAATAATAAAGAGTATTTTATATAGCGTCAATATCACCTGGCTTCAACAACGCTTTACAATATATTGATCATGAGAAAAGAAATTTGGATAAAACTGAAAAGGAGGTTTATATTTGAAGCTTAAATTAAATTTATTAAAAATATTAGTTTAAATTGATCATTAAACTTATCTAAAACTACAATAATATACATTTCATCTTTCTTGAATGATATGCCCTCAGCTAGATAGCTTACTAAACTTACATTGCTCATGTCTTGATCTGACATAGAGTCGTTGTCATCATTGTCACATTCTGACTCACTAAAGAAAACTTGATCTTCTTCGCCGAAATCTTCCTGATCTTCTAAATCATCACGGCAGTCTTCATCTATCACTTCTCTTCCAGTACATTCCAGGCCGGAGACTTCACTAACTTCCATACTTGCCCTGTCCCTCTGTCTGGCATCAGGAGTCGCACATTTCTTCAAGTTTCGTTGATGTTCATAGTAAGTCGGTCTCGCGACACGCTGGTTGCAGTGGTCACAAAACACATAGGCTCTTGAACTTTTTCCCGATGGTGCGGACTCAGTTGGCATTGAACAAGGAAGATGCAGATAATAAGCTGACCTGCTGAAATTTTTCTTACAAGATGAACATATCTTTCTTGACGACGCCATATTGATTCTTTCCAGTATATTAAGTGTCGTGGTTCGGAGCTATTTCGTAGCTATTTCCCGCCCTGCTATTTCGTATGATTTTCGTTATGCTTGTCAAACATTCGCAAAAGGCTCGTCGCACCCGATAATATTCCGAAAATGTTAATTTAAAAAAATCATCCAATCATTCGAGAAGATTACGAAGCACGTGACTTGTCTCGACATTTGATCCATCTTTAGATTGTGTGGCTGGCATTGCCTGTAGTATAAGAAGAACTGGGCGGTTAGCTGACCTCTTGCTCTTTTGGATTTCTTGTCTTAAAGTCTTCGTAACGCCAAATGTTGAAAACGATACAGGTATGAAGGTTACTCTTTTTTATTGGCGCGTGTTTAGTGTAACAAGTGTTAAGGTTATTAATCGATATTTGGACAAATCTAACGAGCGTTGTATAGCCAAACAAGCTACAGTAAAGCCACGTGTAGTTTGTATTTCGAGAGACGTAAAAGCTTAAGTTTGTATCAGTTTTACGACTGCTTACTTTAGTTCTTAAACTAGTTTTTGTTGTTTTTCAGAATTAATCATTTACGCCATGTCAGGAATACGTCCATCATCCTTCTTTTCAACCTCAAACGGTAGTCGGAATGGCCGAACCACTCCAAGTGGTAGTCAGAATTGCCGAACCACCCCAAGTGGTAGTCAGAATGGCCGAACCACCCCAAGTGGTAGCCAGAATGGACGAACCACCCCAAGTGGTAGTCAGATTGGACGAACCACTCCTAATGGTAGTCAAAATGGCCATACTGGTCAGAATTCTGGCCGTCCAAGGGTAGGAAACGACACAACACCGCTAACATCTAGACGTCGAGATACTACGGTTAACGTTACTTCGCAAGAAATTGACAAGATGTTTGATTTCTTGAACGAAATATCAGTGCAAATGAGAGGGCAGAGAAAGTCCTTGGAAGCGTTAGAGAACGCCCACAACCAGCTTGCAGAGTCGGTTGCCCAAATATCGGGCCAGATTGATGAAATAAACGAAAATATTCTCACCAGCGGTACGGCGACAGAGGAAGAAGAAAATCAAAGGATACCGTTTGAAATATCGGCAAGTTTTTCTGGTTTATTAGTATTTTAAGATTTAAAAAGACATATGGCGTAAATATTTCCAACATGGTGGTGATCTAGGGAAGGCGGGCAACTATCAGTTTGCATTTCAAACATTCTTTAAATTTTTGACTATTGTTTAACTTCCGAGGGCGTCAACTAATGATAGGAGTTACTGTATCATTATATGCTATTACACTCATCAAACATTTATTTTCTCTAGAGTGATGGGCATCTTCTGCATAATGGGCTTGAAGAAGATGACCAATACAAGCCTGAGGAGAGGTAACATTTTATTTATAGTATAGGTTAGATAGTACACACTCTAGTATTGTGGACGACTTTGGGGGCTTTTGTTAACCAAGAAGCAAATAACTTTTAAAATCCTATGAGGACAAAAGGTTATATGGTTTTTCTTTTTTTGTATTCTTTTATTCATCAATAAAGTTCTAAAGTTTCCTTAATCGTTTTAAAATCGCCCACGGTTCTTGATTTCTTTTAGTTCTCCCAACATCACATGTGCTCTATTATACTGGGTGACTAGGCATCCCCACCCCCTCCCCCACGCTTCGCTGTTGAAACACAGTTGAAAATAAGAATAAAAGATAGAATAAAACCTAATACTCTATTGATTTTCTCATGTTCCATAGTATACTTTCTGCCCACAACTTGTCAGTCCGGCAAAGGCTAGAAGACCAGATGATGAAAGCTGACAAGGGGTATCATACTAGACTTGTGAAAAGTAAGTATGCATGACTCTAAAAGAGGTTTTAAAATTGAGTTTACCTGCAAATGCCATTTCCAGAAAGTTTCCTTGTATTAGGTAACTTAATTCTATAATTTTTCAAGTTTCCTATTCCCATGGTATTTACTTATTGAAAAATGTACTATTGTAACTGATATAAAATCCATTCTAGCTTTACTGATTGAATTTTTCACTAGCTGGAATGCACAATTGAATGAGAAATGAGGATACTTATCCACTTTGGATTATAACTTTAATTTTTCACTAACATTGATATACTGCATTCATTGATATAGAAGCTGTGGGGAGGTACTATGAGACAAAGAGGAAGCTGTATTTACAGAATCTTCCTGAAAATGAAGAAAGAACACAGCAGTTAAAATCAGATAACAAACTGCGTTCCAGGAGGAAGAGGGTAAGAAAGCAAAGCAAAGCATTTATACTGTATGAAAACTGAAAAGGTTACTCTTGTTTTGTTGTTGTTGATTTTTGTTTATTAAACTTAATTTTGCATTTTGAAAATTAAAGAAAAAATAGAAAAGCTAAATTTAGTTAAGGATTAATTGGATAACACACACTGAAATTGGTGACATGGGTTTACTGCTTACCTCTCGACACTGTGGTCCATGTTTGAGCAGGATAAAAGAACTGTGAGTTGAAGTTGTTTTATAACAACTCTCTCCCTTGCCATGAAAGTTTTCTCCTTGACTCCCAGGTTTTCCTAACTCCCAGGTGGTTCAGTGTTTTACACTGTTGGTGGTCATAAGAAAAAATTGTTTTGTGTCAATGTATTGTAGTCAGCTTAATATCATTATAACATCTTTGTAACTGAAACAAGTTATTAATTCTTACAGCTTTTCACTGCAAGATGTAAAGTTGCAGATGGGGAAGATCTCAACCTCATTAAGCAACTAAATTATGAGTATGTCAGTGATGAGGAAAATGGGATTCGGGAAGACAGTGGAAAGTGGGTCGTCAGGCACCCTGCTTGGAGATCTGAAGAAGCAGACTCACTTATGGAAAGACTGCAAAGTAAAGTTGAAACTCAAAGGTCTGAAAGGCCACGAGTTTCAAGGGTTGGTGGCCTTCCATCTACCAGATGTAAGCCAAGAAACCCTGTAATGTGGGCTGTGCAGAGGCAACAAAGGTAAAGTGCATGCGCAGGTATTGACTTGTATACCACATGTATTAGGAGTGTACTGTAGTTACTTTTGTTTAATACGACAATAGCACTAGATTACGACTTTTCAGACAAGGATAAATATGGAAATTTCATCAATAGTAAAATCATACGATGAAATGCACTGTGAAAAAATTTCATATCAATGTATATTATTTTCTGTCTTTCACTTATAGAAATATTGTGCCAACAATTGAACGTTCGCCATCGAGGAGTCCATCTCCAGTGCAGAGGACTGGCAGGTAAGCTCCTTTAATTTCACCTGGGAGAAATTTAAGGAAATGTGAAAAAATTTCATATCAATGTATATCCTTTTCTGTCTTTCACTTATAGAAATATGGTGCCAACAATTGAACGTTCACCATCGAGGAGCCCATCTCCAGTGCAGAGGACTGGCAGGTAAGCTCCTTTAATTTCACCTGGGAGGAATTTAAGGAACTGTGAACAAACGTCATATTAATGTATATTATTTTCTGTCTTTCACCTAAAGAAATATTGTGCCAACAATTGAACGTTCACCATCGAGGAGTCCATCTCCAGTGCAGAGGACTGGCAGGTAAGCTCCTTTAATTTCACCTGGGAGGAATTTAAGGAACTGTGAACAAACGTCATATTGATGTATATTATTTTCTGTCTTTCACCTAAAGAAATATTGTGCCAATAATTGAACGTTCACCATCGAGGAGTCCATCTCCAGTGCAGAGGACTGGCAGGTAAGCTCCTTTAATTTCACCTGGGAGGAATTTAAGGAACTGTGAACAAACGTCATATTAATGTATATCCTTTTCTGTCTTTCACTTAAAGAAATATTGTGTCAACACTTGAACATTTGCCATCAAGAAGTCCATCTCCAGTACGGAGGACTGGCAGGTAAGCTCCTTTAATTTCACCTGGGAGGAATTTAAGGAACTGTGAACAAACGTCATATTAATGTATATCCTTTTCTGTCTTTCACTTAAAGAAATATTGTGTCAACACTTGAACATTTGCCATCAAGAAGTCCATCTCCAGTACGGAGGACTGGCAGGTAAGCTCCTTTAATTTCACCTGGAAGGAATTTAAAGTGCACCAAACCTCTACAGGATCTTTTTGTGATATCAAAGCCCTTTGACAAAAAGCAAGAATGCAATTTCCATTTGATGATATCTTTTTTTTGTCAACATATTTAATAATGGAGTTCGAAATTGATGATGCAATAGATAATCATAATCATGAAGAGAGTTGTATATCTGCAAAATTCTGTTCACTTGCATAAACTTCAACTTGGATTTTCTTGTTATTATTGACTTTTATTGTTAAAATTTCTTTAAAACCTGAGAGAGTTAATCTAGATGCTTCATAAGTAATATGCAATATGAGTGTCTGATCTGTATACGATATAAAATCACTCGCCTTCGGCTCATGGTTGTATATCGTATACAGATCGGCCACTCGTATTGTATGTATTACATCATATGGGTCTAGGAGAAACACAAACCATGAAAGGAAAAATACCTTACTAGAAAAGATCAAATCAATTGAACCTTTTTAATTATGTTCCTGGGATAACAAACAATTTGGTGTGTTTGCCATGGAAACTACTTAGTATCTAGGCTCCTCAAGAGAAACTCCAAATCCTCATTTTTACCAGCTGTTGGTTAAGTCATGACTTTGTCGTGCTATGATCTTTTTCCCCATTCAACTAATCTGTGGTCTACATTGGATTTTTGATAGAAGTTTAGTTGAAAAAGCCAGAAATTGAGGATTTTTACTCTTTCTTGAGAAGGAGCCTGTGTACAAAGTAGTTTCCATGGTTGTCCCTGGTACATTATAAGAGTAAAGTTTCAACTGAGTTAAGCTAATTTTCAGGAAAATATTCCTTGTATGATTTGTATTTCTCTTATATCCCTGTAATGACGTCATCAATTTCAAACTCCAATATTAAATATCTTGACAAGAAAAAAGTGTAACACCAAATGGAAAACTGCATCCTTAGTCATTTTCAAAGGACTTATACATCACAAGGAGATCCTGAAGGTTTTAGGTGCACTTCAAGAAACTGAGAAGAAATGTCATAAAATAAAGAGTACTAATAACCTGAGCTGTACGAGGTTTACAAGTACCGTCATGTGACCCCCCCCCCCCCCCCCCCCCCCACACACACACACACACGTGCTCTTTTTGGATTTCACCCAAATAAATTAGTTATGTATATGATAATCTTTTTTAATGTAGCAGGATCTTGATAACATAAGCTCTTTCTGTTTAAGGAAAAGAACAAGAGACAATGTGATTGGCAGGGTAACGCGGTCAAAGTCGAAGTCCCCCAGAAAAGCACCAAAAAGAAAGTCAAGAAAGGATTAATTCAAGATATTGACTGTTAGATGTACATAATTATATAATTTGCACAACCATTTAGATACAAGCTCATTTCAGAACAGTGAAATGAACATTTTACCAAGGAAGTTGTATTATATTTTACCATGGTTGTAGTATCCATTTCTTATTATGCAAGTTTTGCAATGACCTTGAAATCTTGTTTAAGTTTGTAAAAATCATTGGGAAACTTTGAAACAGTATAAATAATACAACAAAAATTATATTAGCCTCCTAGCTCATGTTATTGTAATTATAATGTAGAGTTCCGAATGTACATATTTTTCCGATATCAATACAAGTTTCCAATCCTTTATATCTATTTAAATACTTTTTATGACATTTTAATTTTTATAACGACATTAATGCATGATTTGAAAGAAATGTTCTTTACATATTTCTGATATATATTTAAATATTATAAAACAATATTTTTGTGCAAGAAATGTATTTTTTTTTATATTGTTCAAGTTCGTTTCATATATTTATAATAAAATGTCATACTAACCAAAAATACCTTGTTTCTTGATATGATAATATAAAATAAACCTAATTGCAAGAAGGTTGTCATAAGGAAAAATGACTTTTTTAGTTTAGTGGGATGGGAATAAATTAGAGGACATGGGAAGAACACTGAAGCTAAACTATTTTGCCTTGTAATTTATTGATTCCTTTCTCACTAAATTACTTGTGCTATTTTTCTTATTACAACGTCCTTGCAATCAGGTGTGTGCATATAATATTATTTGTAAAACATGGTACGGGGACGAATAAAAATGAAAAAACGGCTGACTTGGAATACCACTTCGTATTCAAATGAAATACGCGATAACATTCAAGGTTTGAAGATAGAAAAACCAAGAATACCCTTGCATTTTTAAAATAAACTGTAGTATCCGTATTGCATACCCTTTCCACATGCAACGGATGATACGTTTTCTTGAGTATCCTGTTCGGAATTCATCGGGTCAGTCATGAGTATACCAATCGAATATGGACAAAACAGTATGTATGCGATTTGAACACGCATGTATGGCGTTGCGTTCTACGGGTCAACATATCACCGAATACTCCAGAACACTTGAGGTATGCATATCCATATTCAAGCGTATACTGAACGAATATTTAGCTTTTTGCAAAGTGTAAGGAATTTAGGGGCCTGGTTTGATAGCACTTTCAACATGAATACTCATATCAGTAAAGTTTCTGGTGCGGCTTTCTAACATCTGCATAATATCAACCGCATACGTAAGTTTTTAAGTCCAGAGGACACAAAAGCTTTGATGCATGCATTTGTAACATCACACGTTGATTACTGTAACAGTTTGTTATATGGTTTACCTGCAAAGCATTTGCATAAACTGCAACGAGTTTTGAATACTGCGGCAAGGTTGGTATGCTGCGCCCCGCGGTTTTGTCATATCTCGCCCCTGATGCGCGAGCTGCATTGGCTACCAGTTAGGTACCGTATACACTTTAAGATACTGCTATTCGCATTTAAGGCCATTCATGGTCTCGCGCCACCGTACATAAAAGAATTGATTTCAATCAAGAGTCAAGGCAACTACAATCTGCGTTCATCTACAGGAATATTGCTAGCTTATCCTAGTTTTCGCACACGGGCCACCTTAGGGGATAGCGCGTTTGTTGCAGCTGCGCCTGCACTTTGGAATGACCTTCCATTTGAATTGCGAGCAATAACTGATGTTAAAACATTTAAGCGTCATTTGAAAACTTTACTTTTTAGCCTGGCATACAATTAGGTGATTTGAAATATATTTAATTTAATTTAATTTACAGCTTTTATGACGCATTTCGCTACGCCTCAATGCGTTTACAATGTGTATCACAAATAAACTATAATTAAGACGTAATAATTATAATATATATATATAGATAACTAGACTAAAATGTTATAATAATGATACTCTAAAACAAATTAATTAATATATAGCTAATATAAAAGTATGGTTAAAACCACATAGGGTTAAAATTAATATAGCACAATAATCTGTATTTCGTAAGGACGCAATAGATCAGTCAAAAGCTTCTTTGAAAAGATATGTTTTAACTAAAGATTTAAACTGTTTAACAGTCTCAACATTTTTTATTATTTCTGGTAGGTTATTCCAGAGCTTAGGCGCAGCGATAGAGAATGCTCTATCGCCATAAGTAGATGTAAATGATTTAGGAACTATCAATAGCTTCTTAAAAGCAGAGCGTAAAGTGCGCTTAGGTGTATAAGATTCTAATAAACTGTTTAAATATGTTGGTGCATAACCGTTAATAATCTTAAAAGTAATTAGTAAGACCTTAAAAGTTATTCTTTGCTTAATAGGCAGCCAATGCAATTGGCGTAAAACAGGAGTTATATGTTCTCTGCGCTTAGTTTTAGTTATTAGTCTGGCAGCTGAATTTTGCAAGCGCTGCAACTTATTTAATTGCTTTGTAGGTAAACCATGCAAGACGCTATTGCAGTAGTCTAATTTAGACGTCACAAAAGCATGTACTAGGCGTTCTGTGCTCGTTTGATCAAGATACTTCCTAATTCTACCAATATTTCTAATTGCTAATGAGACTGTGCGGCATAGATTATTCACATGACTAAACATAGTAAGATGTCTGTCAAAAATAACTCCGAGGTTTCGTGCTTCCCCATTAATTGATATGAAATGTTGACTAATACTGATACTAGAAATAGGAGCGTGGTTTGAAAAACGAGAATAAAAATGAACGATCTCAGTCTCGTGGCACGGCCACGGCGGTCTTTGGAACATGGAGTACGACGAAGAAGAATACGTTTCCCTAGACATGAAGCACTGCTATCCTGCGTCATTAAAAGGCCTTGGTGACTGTAAGGAATACTACGACCGTTACGGCCACCCGGATTCACAGTTCTTTCGCGTGTCCTTAGACGGCCACTACGACGCGCCAGCTACGGGATTCGTAAGGCTGACCTCTTGGAAGTTAGCAAAGGGCTTACACCCCATAATGTACGCTTGGTATGGTAAGCATCTTCAGGAGAAAGAATGGATACCCGTACCATTGTTAAAGTTCCTCGAAGAGCGCCAATTGCTAAAATACACCGCGCATGAAGTCATACTTTGCCACAGTAGCTTCACGAAGTGGTTACTGGAGCACAACCCAACCGCGAGAATCGTCATAGGAAAGTTCACGCAAGGTGCTAAGGAGGGTGAGAAACATATGCAAAGACGCCTAATAACGGACGAAGGCGAACTCAGTTTCCTCATCAAACGCGCCCATGAACAAGGAACAATGGTGTCCGTGGAGAAATGGGACTATTTCATAGAGTCGAGCAAAAAGAACGTAAGTGGAATGCTTTGTGTTACTACCAGGACCATCGACCACAGTATTACCATCTGCGCGCCAGTATGCTCGCATATGCGCATATCAACCTCTTAGCAATGCTCCTACGGTTTGACAAAGAGGACGTTCCACGCGTAGCTACGGATTCCTTGTACGTGAAACCGCACGTCTTAGAGAAGATGAAAGAATTCTACACAGAAGACGAGTTAGCGGAAAGTGGACAATGGCGCGTCAAAGATGAGGAGATCAAAGCTTGGAGAGGCCGCGTAGAATATCACGGAGAACACACCCGTGGTTCCGTAACCCCCACTGCGGACCCCCTACCTTCAGTTGCGGACCCAATCTCTTACCAACGCTTCTCTTACCTTTACGGTACGGGAGGCAGCGGTAAGACGACGCGTGTGTTAGAACTCTTTCCTAAGATAAAGGTGCTAACTCCAACGCACCGCTTGAAAAGAAAACTCTGCGAAATGGGCCACGACGCTCAAACGTACCACAGCTTCTTTCGCTGGAATGGTCAAAAGTGGGTACCGGAAGCTATTCACGACATCCCTTCGGTGATACTTTGGGATGAGATTTGCACCGTTCCTTTGGAAATCCTACAAGAATTCGTAGACTTCCTCCGCGGAAAATGTAAAGTAATGTTCGCCGGAGATCCATGTCAACCACCTCCTATAGCCGGAGAAATGCCCCATGAATGGTTAAAAGAAATGGTAGACTATCATGAAGAAATTAACACAGACTACCGTAGCAAGGATCAAGTTAGGAAATTAAAGGCAGAATTAAGGGGCCGTAGCGACGCCGAACAATCTAAGGTGTTACGTAAGAGGGTACGAGCAAAGTCTTACGAAGACTTCATGTATTCTTGGCATCCTGAGGATCTGGTGCTAAGTAGTAAGCGCGCGGCACAATCTCGCATACAGACAGACTTACTCAAAATACACCAAGAGCGCTTCCCTACGCATTCCGTGCCCGTTTGCTACAAGCCCCACGACACCCGCATGCAGCGCCGCGACGTTTGCGTACCCGGTACCAACATCCAACTGCAGAACGCAGTAACGCACGATAAAGCCTGGGTACCCATAGAAAAGGTGGAAAAAATAACCTCCCATCCAGACTGGCGCCTGGGCTATTGCATGACAGTCCACAGCGCGCAAGGACTTACCATAAAGGAAACCTTATGGATCATAGACCAGCGGCTGTGTTGGAGCAACCTTATCTACACCGCCGTAAGCCGCGTAGAGTACGCCAAACAGCTGAAAAGAGCCTGGGGTCCGCAACTGCGTTATGACAGAACCCCCGAAGACGTAGCTAAGGAGAACATTGCCAAAAAACTCCTTCGCTACAAGCGGCACGACGAAGAAAAAAATATGACGTTCGACCTATGCGTGGACGACGTCTATAAGAAAGGGGCAAGGTGTGCCAAGTGTAACATACCACTACTATGGAGGTTTGACCCGAATGACGATCAGCAGTTCTCCGCGGATCGCATAAATAAAAAACGCGGGCATTGTAGAGGCAATGTAAGACGGACATGCCTAGAGTGTAATCGTGCGCGTGGAGCAGCACTACTCTGAGTCTTTGGGGACTATGAGCAGCTCTTCCTTGACAAATCCACGACTTGGGCCATTTAGGTAATACAACACGGGTTGCCCTTCCTTGGTGACGGACTTCGAAAGCTCATACGTTTCCAGGGACCAGTTAGGATCCGTAGCTCTCTTACTGCCACCTTCGAGTTCCCCCGGCTGATAGAGGTATCTGACCACTATGTCGCGGGGGAGCTTTTTTTCCTTCAGTCCGACCGCCCTTGAACTTCTGACGTAGGACTTGTGTTTCACATGTTTCTTTTTCATAGCATCCTTGGGTCTTATTCCCGTAGCCCTGGCCGCCTCGTTATTTAAGGCCGCGACGACCTGGGGGAGCCTCTGAGTCCATTCCCTGTTGCGTTTGGAGGGATCTTCCAGCTCTTTCCAATACTGGTATCCAAAGAGACGCTCGGCCAGGGTCTTATTGAATCTTTCGACGATGCTCTGACCCCTGTGGTACTCTGCTTCGGCTCTCCTAATCTTTGTGTCGTGGTCTTTCATGGTCTTAGTAACCACGCCCATGAACTCTGTCCCCGCATCCACTTGCAGCAGCTTAGGCCATTTCAAGACGCGCTTATAAATCCTACCTAGGGCTTCTGCGACTTCCCCAGAATCCTTGCTGGTTATGTGTTCGGCGTCCTTATATCTGCTTGCGATATCGACTACGGTCAAAGCGTACCTATAGGTCTTTCTTCTCACCTTGTCGTGCGGTAAGAAAAGCAAATCCGCCTGATGAACTTCATTGGGGGTATTTACGGTAAAGCTGGGCCTGGGGACGTACTTAGGCACGGGAAGATAAACCTGCCAGAGGGTTTGTTTTCTTAGCCAGTTCTTAGCCGTTTCATCTGATACCCTGGCCGCGGTCGCGAGTTTCTTGATGGCCGACGCTCCTTTCCAATAGCCTTCGGGCCCATAGTAAATCCTTTTAAGTTTGTCCTCAGTTCGACCCATTATATGAATTCCAAAACAAGATTGATCTTACGTCCGTTGAAATCCACCGTCTCTCCGTCCACTTTAATTGTAAGAAGGTATTTAGTACCAAACAAAGACTGCAATACCATGTTCGGCATGGAGTTTGCACAAAGAAGCCAATTAGTAAGGCCTGCAATGACTGTAATAGGGAGTTCAGCACTCTTCAGAAGCTGCAGTACCACGTCAAAAACGGGGTTTGCCGTAGAACTACGCAGTGTAGTTACTGTAATAAGGTTCTTAGTAGCCGCCAACGTCTTCAGACACATAAGAAATGACATGAGAAGAAATACCAATTCTTTGCAGAGAAGTATACGATCTGGAAGGAGTGGATTGTTACCAGTGCGGCGATCTGATGAGTCGTTGTGAACATAAGGATGATTACCTAAGGAATCGAATAGACTACTTTAGGAAGATAAGCAGGACGCTACCCCGTTTTGACGCGTTAGAAGGTGTCCCATGAACTAACAGGGAATACTGGAGGCAGCAGTGTGGGAGGTGTGGATGCGTAAGAGAGGAGGAGCACATATTCAACTGTCTCTTAACAAAGTCTTAACCCCTATTTAACATTCTGAGGCATTTCTCAAAGGAGTTTGGTGGGTAGCTTAACAAAGTCTTAACCACCACTTAACATTCTGGGATGGTTTCTGAGATAGTTTCCGACCTTCCTTAACAAAGTCTTAGCCACCATTTAACATTCTGTGATGGATATATCAGCATTCCTTCTTTAAGTATATATGGACTGTATTACATGCGAACCCCCTGCTGACTGTATTAAAAAAGAGTCGCCGACCCTCATTGTCGACGAACCCCACTTAAACGACGCTTTAGACGCGTCTAACCACATAGAGGCGAAGAAAGGACGCACTTTGCGACGTCAAACGCCCAGCGGCCATCCTTCTTACCATACGACCACAGATGCGTAAACTCCCGTCCTTCGATGACGTATCGGACGCGATCCGGCGCCCACAGGCTGTACGTGACACCCTCATGCGCCAATAACAATCGTAGCCTGTCTTCAAAGGCTACGTAATTTTTTATTTCGTAGGTAACGCCCTCCTTTAAGTCTCGCCAGTGTATCTGCCTTACCGCGTTAAACGTCATATATTCTATGGAATATCTTTAAATGCGTCCTTAGACTCGTCGCTCTTGGGAGGTTCATTTTCTTTGCCTCCTTGCTGTCTTTTAGCGAAATCTTTTGACTTAGGGTTCGTAGCTCGTGGATCAATTACTTGTTGGTTCTGAATTCTTGTTTGATCTCCGGGTTGGGTGGATATAGGACTCGTTTCTGCCATAACGTTGACCATTTCACTCAAGTCCGCGATGACTTTTTTCAATTCTTCAAACTCTTGAATGGAAAGAGATACTCCATACTTTGTTGGAACCTTTTCCGCGTCAGGAAAATCAGTGTATTTTCGGATGTGGATCAGGATCTGCCCTTTGAATTCATTGACGGTAGCATGATATCCTCGAGATCCTAGCTGGAATAACGTAGCCATTGCGTTTCTCAAAAGTAATTTTTTTAGGTCTTGCCTGCTTGGTTGGTTGAGTTTTGGAATAAAATTCAAAATCCCCGCGCTATATAAATTGGATTGCTAAACAAACACTTGCACAAACTTGCATAACAATACCTACCCGTCGTTTTGTGGTAATGATTTAATAAACAATAGTCTCCCCGTCATTTTATGGTAACGATTTAATAAACAATGGAGGTGCCCATCACTGGCCCACCATTCCCGAAACAAAGACTTGTTCATACCGGTCAACAATAGTCTTATGACGTCAATTGGTCGTCATGGTAACCCGAAACAATACCTACCCGTCGTTTTATGCTAATGATCGATGAATAATTAATGTTCCCCGTCCTTCCCCGTCCTTCCCCGTCCCCTTCCCCGTCAAAAATCCGGCCCGTACGCAACATAACATACTACTGAAAAGTTTGCAGCCGCTGAAATCGTGATGCAGCATAAAATAGCTTAAGTTGTGCAATCTTATCTGTCTACGGCCATACCACCAAGAAAAAACCGGTTCTCGTCCGATCACCGAAGTGACCAAGGGAAATAGAGGGACTTAGGTCGCAGTCTAACCATTGATAGGGGGAGTATTAATGAGTATGAGGATTATATCTACATTTACATTTACATTCAACAAATTACAAGCACGGCCTCTCTTCGAGTCTTAGGTGATCGGGTACAAATATTTTACAAATATTATTAAAATACAAATACAGTTAAAAGGCCGTTATCTAAAGGCCGCGGGATTTTAAAACATTCAGTGATGTTGTTAAAAACCTGATACCGTTTTTCATTCAATCGTTTTCCATATGATATCATATGTACGAACATTTGTTGGGGACGTACTAGCAAAAGGAATGAGTTGAAAGCAAATCCAAACCGAAAAGTGATTGATGTAATATACCTTTATTCGTGGTGTGACAATGTTTTCCCAATTCAGTGTGACGAACCTCCAGGGGATTAATTTTCTTTTGTTTTTACTCTTCGAAAAATTCAGGAGTATCCCAAAGGATACGAAAGGAATAACGATGATATCCCGACGAGTTTCAAAACAATAGCTCTTCATTCACCTAGAGGTTTGCCACACTGAATTGGGAAAACATTGTCACCCCACGAATAAGGTCTATTACGTATTCGTGCACGATATCCATAACTGACCGTGCACGATGTCCAATCTGATCGTTTACCGCATTACGATTGAAACTCATCTGATCGTGTTGGGTGCGAGATAGTACACGATTTCCCGAGATAGAATCATTGATTCAATGTGTTGTATCATAGCCTGCGAAGAAAATGACGAAGAAAATGACGAAGAAAATTCCGGATGTGACGCAGGCTAGTTGTATCACACTCAGAACTTTAAAAATTTAGCGGGAAATTTAGCAAGAATTTATTTTGTTTAATTGATTTACTTTCTCATGAAAATAAAATAAAAGTGTCTTATAATCGTTGTAGTGCGTTTGGAAAAAGATATTTTTGATTTGTTTGTCGGAAATATTTTATTTTCGCTCCGAAAAATGTTACAAAGTCACTGTGAACCATGAATCAATCCCTCCCCTCCCCCGTGGTTTTGGTTTGTCTTGACATGTAAACGAGGTAGTCACGTGGTATCAGAGGAGCAGTCGACGAGAAAAGTTGTTGTGTGAATATTTTCTGACTAAAAATCCTTCTTTTTATCCTCAAATATGGATCTTTACGGGGTCATACTGCATCCTAAAGGTAAATTAACTATTATATTAGACATTTATTGGTAAATTTATTTATTTAGAGCGATATTTTAGAGTTGAATTGAGCGTAAAGAGTTCGGTTGCTTGTCGCCATGTTTTGGCGGGATTCATTCTCAACAATTTAGCTTGAAGTTGAACGATTTATTGCTTGAAAAAACTTAAATAACCCAAATAAATTATGCTTTAATGCTTCTTTGGGAATTTATCAATGTTTTGTGGTAAATTATCTATTTTTCGATATAACTAGCTAAAAACTAGTGTGAGCTGCGTCGGTGTTTCTAATGAAACAGTAATGATGAAAAGGTAAATTATACACCGTGAAAAGATGAAAAAACTTACTGACGTTTCGGACGCTAGTCCTTCGTCGGAGTAAAAGAGAAAGAAGTGGTAGAAAGGAGTGTATATATGATAGAATAAGACAAAAGAAACCAATGAGAGCAAGGTAGGCAAGGAAACAAAAACAAACAATCAAAAGACAAAAGAAAAGGTTAGTTGAAAATAAAGCGTTCATTAATCCCGTTGGGACTAAGAGTGCCCAATAGGTGAATAAGCCGCATTTCTTTGGTCTTGCGACAATCATTGTTGCCGTTAAGCAAAGAAAGACCGAAAACAATGAAGTCAGAAAGAGAATGGTTAGCTAGATTAAAATGGCGGGAAACTGGTTTGGTGGGATCGTTATTGCGAATATCATAAAGATGATTGCAAATGCGATCACCAAGACGGCGGCCAGTCTCGCCCACATACAAAAGATTACAGCGGGTACATTTAATACAATATACAACATTAGAAGTGGTACAAACAAAATGGTCAGTGATTTTAATGGTAGATTTAGGACCGACAACAGAAGTGTGAGAGGCTATGTGAGGACAAGTATAACAACGTTTACGAGAACAGCGAAAAGTACCAGGTTCTTTGTTAGAGGGAAGAACTCCCTTGACCAAGAAAGAACGGAGATTACGATCACGTTTATAGGAAAAGAGAGGGCGGTTGTTGAAAATAGCAGAAGTGCGAGTATCAGAGTCAAGCAGAGAAAAGTTGCGGTTAACAATGGGTTTAATGGAAATGTTAATAGGATGATACGTAAGAGTGAAAGGAATGCGGTCATTATAGGGACGAGTGTGAGGAGTGAGAGCGGTGGTACGATCAATAGTAGAAACTTTACGAATGGCGTAAACGTGATGCCCTCACTCTTGATACTGCTGCTTGCCTCAGAGACTTGTCTAATGTCTGTCCGGCAGTGTTAGTTTCCTCCATTCGTAATCACATTCTTACTCTTAACCGCCGTTTGTACCAGTCTTTGTTTGTTACTAAGCGTAATAAGTTTGTGTCTCTTGTTGGTTTTGATCCTTTTACACATGTTGAACATAGCAATCACAATGTCTTCAGTCATTCCGTTGTCACCATTCCCGAAGATTTACCTCTTTCTGATTCTGAAATTTCAGTTCTTAGCAAGGGTTTGAACTTCGTTCCTCTTGCTAAGAAATCTGATGAATTTCAGGTCAAGAAAGACTCTGAATCTTTTTTTCGCCGTACTCGCCTTAAAGCTTTTTTCTCCGACTCTTCTAACTCTAACTGTGAACGTGATGTCTTTGAGCGCCTTTGTCCTCGTAAGTCTAACTGGGTCCCTCCCGAGGGACAATTTTCTTCTCTTGATCTTTTTGTCAATAAGTGTCGCCGTGATATTTCTAATGTCAATCTTAACCGTAAACTCAGTTATTCTAATCTTTCTAAGGACGAGTGGTTGGCTTTACGTCAATTACGCAATCGTTCTGACATTGTTATTAAGCCCGCTGACAAAGGCGGTGCAGTAGTTGTCTGGCGTTCTGACCTGTATAAACAGGAGGCTTTACGTCAACTCTCTGATACTAATTTTTTATTGTGAAGTGGATAAGGATCTTACCCCTGACAATCAAAAATTAGTTAAAGACACTGTTAACTCTTTCATTTCTGATGGCTCTTTACCCTCCACTGCTAAAAACCTTTTTGTTATTACTCCTCGTACTTCTCACGTCTATTTTCTTCCTAAGATTCACAAAGCTAACAACCCTGGTCGTCCTATTGTTTCTGCTTGTAGTTGTCCCACCGAACTCATCTCTAGCTATCTAGATTCTCTCATGTTGCCTATTGTTCAGTCTTTACCTACTTATATTAAGGATACTAATCACGCTCTTAGTATTTTTAATGATTTTCGCTTTCCTGATAACTCTTCTAAGCTTTTGTTTACTATGGATGTCAAATCTTTGTATACTGTTATTCCTAATGATGAGGGCCTTCGTGCTCTTCAGCATTTTTTCGATCTTCGTCCTGTCCTCGAGCCCAGCACTCCCACTTTGTTACGCTTAGCTGAACTTGTTCTTACTCTTAATTGTTTTTCTTTCGGTGATCGGTATTATCGGCAGGTAAACGGTGTTGCTATGGGTACTAAGATGGGCCCTAGTTATGCCAATTTGTTTGTTGGTTATATCGAAAACCTTGTTTTTCAACAATATAATGGACCTAAACCTGAGTTTTTTGGACGGTATATTGATGATTGTATTGGCGCTACTTCTTGTTCGCGTAATGACTTAGATTCTTTCATCTCTTTTGTTAACTCTTTTCACCCTGCCTTAGACTTTACGTGGGAGGTTAGTGAAACATCAGTCACTTTCCTTGACATCTTGCTTAGTGTTAATGACGACCGTCTTAGCACTAGTGTCCATTACAAACCTACTGACTCTCATTCTTATTTACTCTACTCGTCTTCTCATCCTAAGCACACTCTTAACGCTATTCCGTTCTCGCAATTTCTTCGTCTTCGTCGTTTGTGTAGTGATGATCTTGATTTTTCTGTTAAATGTTCTGAGATGCGTTCCTTCTTCCTTAAGCGTAATTATCCTGCTCATGTTGTTGATCGCGCCATTCGTAAAGTTTCTACTATTGATCGTACCACCGCTCTCACTCCTCACACTCGTCCCTATAATGACCGCATTCCTTTCACTCTTACGTATCATCCTATTAACATTTCCATTAAACCCATTGTTAACCGCAACTTTTCTCTGCTTGACTCTGATACTCGCACTTCTGCTATTTTCAACAACCGCCCTCTCTTTTCCTATAAACGTGATCGTAATCTCCGTTCTTTCTTGGTCAAGGGAGTTCTTCCCTCTAACAAAGAACCTGGTACTTTTCGCTGTTCTCGTAAACGTTGTTATACTTGTCCTCACATAGCCTCTCACACTTCTGTTGTCGGTCCTAAATCTACCATTAAAATCACTGACCATTTTGTTTGTACCACTTCTAATGTTGTATATTGTATTAAATGTACCCGCTGTAATCTTTTGTATGTGGGCGAGACTGGCCGCCGTCTTGGTGATCGCATTTGCAATCATCTTTATGATATTCGCAATAACGATCCCACCAAACCAGTTTCCCGCCATTTTAATCTAGCTAACCATTCTCTTTCTGACTTCATTGTTTTCGGTCTTTCTTTGCTTAACGGCAACAATGATTGTCGCAAGACCAAAGAAATGCGGCTTATTCACCTATTGGGCACTCTTAGTCCCAACGGGATTAATGAACGCTTTATTTTCAACTAACCTTTTCTTTTGTCTTTTGATTGTTTGTTTTTGTTTCCTTGCCTACCTTGCTCTCATTGGTTTCTTTTGTCTTATTCTATCATATATACACTCCTTTCTACCACTTCTTTCTCTTTTACTCCGACGAAGGACTAGCGTCCGAAACGTCAGTAAGTTTTTTCATCTTTTCACGGTGTATAATTTACCTTTTCATCATTACTATCTATTTTTCGTGTAATTTTGTTGGATTTTACGGCCGCATCGAAAAGACTATTGAAGTCAATTTTCGTTCTGCGTTTGATTTTGGTTTGCGCTTGGAATCTTGAATGAACTTCGAGTCAGACCACAGTAAAACGATCAGGTGTCATATGTTGATGACATTACCTAATAATCGTAACTCAATACACCCATATACAAACGGTCACTACGTAATAGAACACCAGTGTTTGTAACGCGTAACTTAATACCGTGATAAATTCAAATTCAAATACGTAACGCACGCGTTAAGAAGAGAGAAAGGAGAGAAGGGCTGAAACAAGCGAGGTTTATTCGTTGTATGTGCGCCAGCAGTTGATAGGACACTTAATTTATTCATAACCAGCATGACATCGAACGTGCACTCAAATGTACACGTTCCGAGTTCGTCAATAATAGTGAGTATTAAAAATGATTAAAAAAAATACGAAATGAGTTTGTTATCGATTATAAACTAAGAATTATTTTCGTGAACTTTGAGGACAGGCTACTTGAAACAATGAAGTTGGCTCTGAAGAAATATCAATCGCCGAAACATACGAAGAGCTACCGGCTTATGGTTCAGAATAGAGAAAATATAGAAAATAATAACAGAGAACTCGGACGTCTCCTAAAAACCGTCTTTCCTTCAGCAACTAGAGTCAAAGTCACTTCTGGAAAAAAACGGGGGGAAAAACATTTCTACCTGTCAAGATCTTTTGTTATTTTCATTGAAAAATGGCAGATCAGGCTAGGTTAATTATAAACGTGTCCCATCAACTGCTGGCGCACATAACTTTAAACCAAGCTTGCCGAAATTGCCGAAAATGTCATGAGAACTGCTCACAAGTTATGAAATCAGCGCTCCCTCAGTTGGTTTAATCTATACTCATTCGCTTGATCCAGGTTTAAGAGCCCTAACTCTAAAGCAAGACTAGAAAATCGAGGTTTTAAAAGGGTCACTATATTTTGTTTCAGCCCTTCTCTCCTTTCTCTCTTCTTACGGGGCATCTAACACTATTGCATTACAAGTTCTATTACGTAGTGACCGTTTCAGTATATGGGTGTATTGAGTTACGATTATTATGTAATGTCATCAATATATGAAACGTGATCGTTTTACCGATTTAGCATCTCCAAGCCGGGCTCCCGGTAGTCAGACTAAAATACGAAATAAATACAAGTCATTATGAGAATAAGAGATATCAGATTTCTCCAAATCTAAAGATTACTGCAAGTCCCTTGCGATCGTAGGGTGTGAACTCACCTAAAGTTCGTTTTGGAAGAATAGATAAACTTTTGTCGATCAAAGTTATAAAGAACTGCTGCCCATGACTCTTCAGCTTCACCTTCAGAGTCTTGGGAAGGAAGGGTTAAATGAACTATCTTTGGAGATAAAACCCAATTTTTGTTTTTGCTGAGGATTTGGGCAAGCAAGCAAAGAATTATTACAAATTCCTGGTATTTTGTTTTCATTGAGGACATGGTTTCAAGGAGATATAAGAATCTTGTTGTCACACAACAGTTTTCTTCTCTTTTAAAGCTTTTGACTCATTTGCAATGTTTCTCTTTACTAATCTTGTAATCTTACATTTGATCTTACATTTAATTTCTCTTATTTCATTTGTTATGAGATTAAAAAATTTTTGAAGGTAAAAAATATGTTTTGTTGAAATACATGTATTTTATTTGGATACCAACAGACTTCAGTACTTGATAATAGGTGAAAACGAATTACAGTTGATCAGCCCGAGGACAGTTTCGCCCCGTTGCACTTTCGATCCGGTAAGTTCGACCCGCAACATAATCAAGTTCGACTTGTTGCAATTTTGACCAGCATCAAAATGTGATATGCTTTAAATTTTGTATTTATGAAACATATCATGAGGGTGAGATGTGTTTTCAAATTATATAGAAGTCTGCTATTTAAATATATTTACCCATTTTGTGAACGAACCTTTGTGAACACGCTGAGCGTGTAGGCAGACCTGAACGAGTATTTACTTACTATTTCTCATTGAAATTACTTCAAGTTTCAGGAAAAATATAACTACATGGACAATCGAAAAAACTTGAAGGAAAAAAAGAAAGTATTAGTGATTGAAAGAGCGGAGCGGATGCGCGCGTCGCGATCTGCTTCGGATGAAATAGAACTTAACGTTGAAACTACAAATGACAATTTGTCTTATAGATTGAATATGATAAAGGTAATTGTTCCCATTTGCAAACGTCTGTTGAATGTTTACAGTTTTTCCGTCATCAAACTGAATTTATGAAGAAAACCCGCTAAATTGGCTTTCGTCCAAATCCAACAGTAACTTGAATTTCTCGATACTAATTAATATATATTACCATAATATACAAACAGTTTGAAAAATCACAAACACAAATCCATCAAAACAAAAATCGTTTATTTTAACAACATTAGGAGAATTAAGCTTATTTACAATTACACATCGCTTTAATCAAAGTATCTAGCTGATCTCGCCAGATTACGAATATATTTATATAAAATTTAGTTTAGAGTTGTCTTATTAACAACCTAATATTACAACCAATTTAGTAATCTACCCGACAAGTCTGACTTATCATGGCCAAGCAATATCTTCTTTTGCCCGATTAACTAAAGCCAAAATACTATTAAAATACATTTAGATTAATAAATATAGTACATTTATCAAAAAACATTGCAGTCGAAAGAGGCTGAATTATGTCGTGAATACAAAAAAATACATTGATATAGCAATATTATTCAGATGAAAACCGGAGTAAAATACTAAAAATAACAACTATTACTACTAAATCACTCAGCTCTAGGCCCATTCAAGTGGGCACAGCGTTTTAGAAGCTGCCACTCATTAATTTGATCTTCCGCATAATCTTCCCAAAAGGAAAACAACTTGGCTTGTAAGAGCCTATATCTTTTACGCTGAAATCTTTTCAGCTTTCCCTCAGATACGAGGCGAATGTTTATTGCCGTAATGCATGCCTCTCTATTCAAAAGGCCAACTAGGAGGTAGAAAGGCATTGCCCATCGCCCATTGGCTTGCCTGTTTAGGCTATTATGCGAGCCTTCAACATCGTTGTTTGTTCTTACTGCCATATTAAACACAAGACCAGCATGAGGGAGGCCAGACCAAGCTCTCTATCCACGTGCTCCTCAGATATTCCACAAACTTTTTCAAGGCTCTGCCTGATGCTTTTTTTTCGAGTTTCTCGAACATGATGGTAATCTTTGAGGCAGGTAAGAAAGGGAGAGCCATTACCTTTCTTATGAACTTGAAAGACCCATTGTCCTCTCTGTATTGGGTCTGAAGACCGAATTCTTGAACCTGCAATGAGAAATGAATAAAGAAAGAATGGATGAATGAATGAATGAGTGAGTGATGAAATAAGTAAATAAAAAAGTGAAAAGGGGGAATGAAAGAAGAAGTGATTGAATCAAGGAATGAGTGAATAATAAGTTAACATACCTTTCTACACAAAGCTTGTGTCCAGTGGAAGACACATCCCTTTATCTTGACACCAGGCAGAATCATTCTGATGGCCCCCCAAATGGCCGCATCAAAGTCTATTGTGACTTGCTGAATACCTAACGCAAAGATCACACAGAAACAGATTTTTAAATATTGACACTTGTAAAATGTTCATTGAATTTGGGGAAGGGAGAGCCTTAACAAATAAAATAGAAGGTGGACTCTACCAGAAGCGCAACCGTTCAAGCCTTTGTGCCATCCCTCCACATCATTGTTGGTGCGGATGGCTTGACTGTATACGCTCCATTCTTCAGGAGGGAAGGTGGCACTAGATACGCACTGGTTGTCGATATACTCTACCAGATCTTGCAGTGGTCTTGTAGTCGCCTGTTGCATCAATGTATTGAACACTCTTTCAATTTCTGTGGCTGGCAAAAATGGCAAAGCCAAGAGTTTTCTGATAAAATCATTTTCATAAGGGAGGGTCAGCCCAAGTTCTTGCACCTGCAGAAAAATAACAAACTCAAGTGAGATAAATATTGTATATATGTTCAAAGCTGATTGAAGCTAGACAACTCTAACCTTACGCCACACCGCTTGACTCCAATGGAACACACATCCCATCCTTAAAGCTTCTGCATACTTTTCAGCTTCTTCTTACTTTAAAAGGATCCATTTAAGAGACTTTCAAATTATTAAATAGCAGAGAATGACTAAAAACATTTCTTGTTTTGCCGATATTCAGAAGTAAAGCGGCATTTAGAGTTGGGTGACAGATCGGGCGGATCGACTCGTGGTCTTAGGTGGGAAAATGTGTTTCTTCTACTCGAGGTTTTTATTGAACTTTCATGGTATGAGTGAAAATTGATCTTTCGCATTTCTTATTTTACTGATTCATTGTTGAATGAGCTTAAAACCTTCAAACCTACAAGTTACAAGAAGTAGAAGTAAGAGGTTTCTTGAAACGACGTCTTATAGTTTACAGCGCCTTTCATAATTACTCGACCTCGACAAATTTGACGCCAGCCCAAAACATGCGTTTTGGCTGCCGTCAATCAAAATTACGATAACTACCGAATGGAATCCGATCGATGGCCGAGCGACAAGATTCTTTTCCTCACAAACAAAATGGCCGGTGACATGGAAGATTCTCAATTCCTGGATATTCCAATCCCGTTACCGGACTTGGAGGAGACTCAAATAGTTGATAATATTGAAGATCAGGTAAGAAAAAATTTCGTTCTCCTAAGCATGTTTTACTCAAGTGTGTTATAGTTTATATTGCCCGTAAATATACTGCCTTGTCAAAACCTCGTAGACTCATTTGACGTAAGCTTGCAGCTGTAAATATTTCATCCGATTCTCTTTCTTACAGAGGGAGGTAGCTCTATTCCTGCAAGTCAAAGATGGAAAAGTGTCTGGAACCGAGACTACTCCTTTCTTGCTTCCTCACAGGATGACTTATGATACGCTACTTTGCTGCGTTGAGGATTACATACGTCGAAATGGCCACGGACAACGAGTGAAGCGTTTATACTTCAAGCGCGCCAAAGGAAAGACAATAATTTGTCTGAATGGCGATGGTGATATTTCTGAATTATTGAAGGAATATCCTTTACAGTACCCAAGCGGCAAGAAGAAATCAGGGAGAACAGCTAGGATGTATTTGGCGGCGGAGTTGGATAAAAATGGTAAGCAAAATTATCTTACTGCAGTTCAGGGTTTATCAGGTCCCGAAGGGGTAAAAGTGGAGTTGGGATTCACAAGCAAAAAAAAAAAAATGGGCATGGGATTGAAAATTTGAAAAAAAACTCGATGGGATTTTGGAATCTTAAACTATGGGATTTAGCCAAAATTTACACTGGGAAATGGGATTAGGACTTCGTTCAGGACCCTGTATGGCATATCATAAACCGATTTTTCCCTCAAACTTGTATTCAGTATAAATACGCTATAGACCCTTTGCACTTTAGTTCCCAATAGTAATTGAACTGGAGGCTAGGACAAACTAAGCTGTCTTTTCTTATGCAAAAATATTTGTTTTGTTCCTAGGACAATTTCTCTGAGTGGGCATTTTATACTGCTTAGGGTCTATAAACCCACCCCTCTTCCACATCAAGAATAATGATATTTTAAAATTCTTGTAACATTGATGCTTTTACATCCCTAGACACAACATCATATGTGCTACAAACCCCAAGGAGGTCACCTCGTCTTGTGAAAAAGACATATGATGTTTTTGTTCATACCACAGAAGGAGGGAAGGTGTCATCATCTGCAGAAGTTATACACAATGTAGATACCGATGCAAAACTGCTAGATATTATTGATCTTCTGAACAAAAAAGAAAATGAAAACATGTTATGTCCCCAAAAAAGGCATTTCTTGGTTGAGAAAGGGAAATAAAAGTCCAGTTGTGTTGAAGAATGATGAAGATCTTCAAAAGTGCAAGGAAGAATATCGTGGTACAAATTCAATCCGTATTGCGTGCCCAGTGGTCAGCAAATGTTCTTCTGATGGTGACATTGGTAGGTAATCAAAGCTTATATTTTCGCTTTGTTGAACTGATGACATACTGATTATTTAACTGATGATATAATCTTAATGATATACTCTTTGATGTGCTGTAGGTGCAATACCTTCCAAAAGAAGAAGAAAACTTGACATGGGAACAGGAAGTGATTCAAAGAACGATAATGAGCTGTGGAATGAAATTCATGTGAGTTTGGTAAGATATTTAGAGAAGAAAGGAATCCTTTGGAGATATAGTACAAAGCATTTGCAGCTATGGACAGATATGATTCTGGAAGGAAAGTCATCTGGCTGTGGAGAGGAACCCGAGTGGGAGCTGTATCTTGAACAGGTTATTGTCCCACCAAAAACTAGAAGACGTTTATCTCCAGGTAGTAGTACATCTTCGGTCAGTGGCTCAAATTCAAGTGATTCTAAAATGGCATCAAATGGAGACCTCATGGAAATGCTTTTACTACAAAACCAACAAAGGATTATGGAAGAAAGCAAGAGAACTGAAATATTCCAGACTGCAGTTCTGGCAATGATGTCCAACAACTGCGTATCACCTAAAAATCAGGTATATCACCTTGACTGTGTATTGCATACAGGGGAGAGAAGCATGGGAAATACACCCCCAAAAACTTTGTTTTCCTATTTTGTGCCACTATGTTTCCTTTTTTGGGTTTGTACCATCTCCCTCAGATGCCTCGACCCCCCCCCCCCCCCCCCACTTGCCACACCCCTTTCCAGAAAAAAAAACCCTTGGATCCTACACCCTTAGTATTTCACTCACGTATTATGTGATTCCAATAATGGTTTGTCCCAACTAGCACTGTGAAAATAATGACTGTTCAGTGGAGAATGTCCATGCATGATTGATATTATGTCTGATGAAATCTTTGCCTTTTGGGTCATTACTGAATTACTGAACAGTTCCCATTATAATAGGACATTGGTAAATGACTGGCTCTCATTTTAGCTGTAAATTTTTTTTTTTTTTTTTAAGAAAATGTTTATAAACCTAAGATATATATTTATATAATGCAGGTACAACCAACGTTCCAGCTGGATCCTTCAGCTAATCAATCCTTATCATTCCATACTTCTAAGAGTAAGCTATTTAATGATAGTTTACCACTGGTAGCATTTTAAAATCAACAGAGGGAGGGAAGTCCTTATTTTGGTAATGGCTATTTGATTTTTTTTGGGTGGGGGTTAAAATTTCACCTTTCAAAAGGGCTAAAAAAATTTTTGATATGTCTTATCTAGCACCATCCCTCTTTGGTAATTTATGAACTTATGCTCTCATTTCTGTTAGGTGGCATTATAGTGAATTTGTTATCACCACCAAAGGCAATAGGCAATAGACGATAGGTCAACTAAACGGAAATAATCAATCTTTAAGTGCAGTTTCGGGGCTACAAACAACAGTGGATATCTCAACACTAACCTCTGTGTGTAGATAAAAAAAACAGAAATACAAGCACTTCCAACAGTTTTTGGGCTCCTAAAAGACATATTGCCTTTGGTGACGACAAGAGTTTTTTGGAATAGGTGTATCACAATTTATAATAATTTATGTTAGTGAGGTCTGCTAATGTTCTAACAAGTCATGTGGAGAAAACCAAAAGAAATATTATAACTGCTTTAGCAATAATTTATAAATAATCATAGTAGAAATACATGTGAATAGATTGTCTGGAAATGATATACTTAAGGAATTATCTTTATGATTTCTTTTGGTTTCCTCCACATGATTTATTAGAATATATTAACAGGCCTCACTAACTGTGATATACAAATTCTAATCATTTTACATTTCTGATGTTTAGCTTTACAGGAATTTACCAAGAATGAATGTATCCAAGTGTTGCAAAAAATTGGCTTGGAAAATCATATTGAATCATTTGTGCAAAACCAAATAGATGGGCCAATGTTGGAGGCAATAATTCATCCAGTTCTAGGAAAGAGCATACTGGAAAACCTAGGAATAAGAGATATAGAGGAGCAATTTAAACTGGTGAATGAAATAAGAAAACTTAAGTCTGTATAGAGTAGGCCAATATCTGCTCTGTGTACTTTGATAAAAAAGTTTATTAAGTTGAGTTGAAAAGGTCACAAAGGATAATAATATATAGAGAACTAAAGTTCAAAATAAAATAAAAGCTGTTGAAGAATTACAGTATATATGCAGAGCTAAAAATAATGGCTGTTTTTTGGTCATGTCCAATTGACTGTTGAGAAAAAGATTTGTTCAAACATGTTTCCATGAAGGACCGGCATTGTCTGGTGACCAGCCATTATTTTAAGCCCTGTATATTATTATATTTAAATACCTAGCCATAAGTTGTTAGTTGATTTAAAAAGAAAAGAGTCAAAATAGCTAACTTGACACGTTGGCAGTTAATGTAATCATGAAAAGCACCATTTCTCCTGTTGTCTTTCTACTTGCTGTTTCCTAAGTCTTGGTTCAAAAGTAACCACGTGATGCAATGAAGTTTGTGCAGCTGGTTGTTGAAACCTAATGGAGTAACATCAGGGTTAAAGCCACAATGTTTGAAATAAAATTTTAAAAGTTACAGTTAAATTTTTATTTTTTTGTATGATTTTGAATTGACATGTGCTTACATGGATAAATTACCTTTGAAAGTGCTATATCAAAGCAACGCTTGGGATATTTCTTACAGACATCCTGATGACGTTGAAGCCACTTCTTACTTGCAGAAAAGCACTGCTCTATGGGATTAAGATCTGGAGAGTATGGTCTTTAAAAAATAACTCAAAGGATTTTCACTATTAATAATAATGTCAATTTGGTGAGAAATTTAGTTTACTTCAAAATCTTTGCATGAAAATGCTTATAAAATTGTGCATGCATGGAGAAGTAAATTTTCGTTCTGGTAAGTTTGTTATAAATTTATTTAACTTACGGTAAGAACACAGCCAGACCACCCTTGGCTCTGATCAACCTAAAAACATGATCAGAATAGTGGAGGTTGCAATTGTCCATTACTACTACTGAACAACTTTGATGAAGAGCATATGAGCCAACATGAGGAATGATGAAATTTTCCATTACAAACTCGAACTCTGCCCTGTCATAGGCCCCTACTATGGTATGTGATTCTTTGATTCCATCTTTAGCAATTGCTGCCAGGACACGGTATTTCGTTCCTCTAGTGAAATTTCCTTTTCTGGATACTCTAGTGCCTTGCAATGACTGACCATATTTTCGCTTTTCAAAAGATAAATGAAGAATGAATAAAGATTTAAAAAAATAAAGATGTTTTCAAGATTTCTTAACAAGATCAGATTCTCCATCATGAATTATTAAGAGTATTCTTAAGTTCCAAGCAGTAAATTCCTAAGGGAGCATTCATTTCTTAGGAAGGGGAAGGGGCAAAGGAATTAAAGAGGGGGTCATTGAAAATTCACAAGGGAAAAATGGAGGGCACTTGTTTAGTTTTTTACATATATGACTACATGATTATGCAAGTAAGGTGGGGGCACAACTTAGGCAGGGGGGCAGCAAATTGGGCCACATAAAATTTCAGCCTCTGCCCCCTCCCTCTCCTAAAAAATGAATGCTCCCTAAAAAAATATTTGGATAACGTACGTCCTAGCAATCCAGGTTACCTCAGATCTCATACCAGTAGTGTTTACTATAAAGTGTATCAGCAGTATAGTACACCTTTTGCTGTTCATTAACAGAAAATGTACATTCATTTGTGCCAATAGTTGTATCAATAACGTGTAATGTACTTTCATCAACACCACAAGTAACATCATTAGCGCGGATCAACTTTCAGTAACGACAATTGAATATGCGTGTACATTCATAGGCATCAATGGACAATCAATAGCGCGTTTGTACATTCATATGCGCGGAATGTATTTTCTTGTGCGCGAAATTCAACTTCAATAACACCAAATGACAAACAATTGCATTTATGGACAATCATTTACCCAAAAGTGAAAATTCATTAGTGCTATTAGCATAATCATTGACAATCTATAACGCGCTTGGACAATCATGAAGGTCAACGTTATATTCTATAGCGTGGTTCGACAAACATTTGCATGATTCGAATAAACAATAAGAGAAATAAAACAATCATTAGCGGTTTTTTTTTATTTTTTTAATCACTTTAATACATATAAAAAACTCAGGAAACTGCCTCCATAATAGCGGCTGCGTAGGAGAATAGCAATTAGCTCACTTAAAGCAGCAATTAAAGCCGACATCAGCCGTCCAGAGATCCAACAACATACGAACTATTGGGCTGAGGCAAGACGACAAGGGATTGCTCTAGGTCTCTACAGAAAGCAGTTGCTAATGGAAGGGTTCCAGAGAAATGTGGCAACCATCACTATCGCTAAATGTGATCAGTGGTTCAGATATATGCAAACGTATTTGCCACGATGTATAAATGGCGAAGAAATTGAAGGCTAAAATAGTTTTTTTTTTAAATCGCTAATGATTGTTTTATTTCTCTTATTGTTCATTCGAATCATGCAAATGTTTGTTGAACCACGCTATAGAATATAACGTTGACCTTCATGATTGTCCAAGCGCGTTATAGATTGTCAATGATTATGCTAATAGCACTAATGAATTTTTACTTTTGGGTAAATGATTGTCCATAAATGCAATTGTCTGTCATTTGGTGTTATTGAAGTTGAATTTCGCGCACAAGAAAATACATTCCGCGCATATGAATGTACAAACGCGCTATTGATTGTCCATTGATGCCTATGAATGTACACGCATATTCAATTGTCGTTATTGAAAGTTGATCCGCGCTAATGATGTTACTTGTGGTGTTGATGAAAGTACATTACACGTTATTGATACAACTATTGGCACAAATGAATGTACATTTTCTGTTAATGAACGGCAAAAGGTGTACTATTTTTGTGTATTCGTCATTTGTTGGTTAATAAATACAAGTAGCCTGTAAACGAATGGTGAAACAAAAGAGGAGGAGTGGAGAGCGGTTCTTACACCGTCCAAGAAAGCAAGATAAATATTTTAGCTTTATTGTACTTCAAAATAAAATTTCACCTGAAAGGTTCTGTCACACTTAGAGGATTCGTCAATAAATAACAGTTGATGACTGTCAAATTGTGAAATGAATCTTCGATATTGTGCTCGCCGTAATTCATCTCGTTGCTTGGCAATCAATTGCAGCTGTAAATAAGGTACTGTTATTTATTCTGGTCACATTTATAAAAATTAGCAGAAAATACAGATAATACTTCACAAGTTGGATATAAAACTTTTTGACTGTCAAGCCAATTCCCCGTAAATATCTGCTCAAAGTTGGGATACTGTACTCTTGTGCAGTAAGATAAGCTATCCAGTCGCGGAGTTCATCGAGATACAACTGGGGATATTGTTCAATTATATTTTTAATCATCAAAATATCTCGTCCTATATAAAATAACATTTAAAATATTACATGATATAGAGGAAATTTAGCGAAACCTCTACAAAACAAAATATTTTACCGATAATCGATCGCGGTGTACCAGGTCTTGCACAGCGAAAGGCTGGCCCATACCCAACATTTTTTGTTTCTCGATATATTTTTAACACTTTTTTTACGAACGTTAAGCTTACTTGAAGAATTTCTGCAATTTCCTGCAGGGACCGATTTTGAATAACACGTAAATTAACGACTCTCCAACGGAGAGATTTGGGAAATTCTCTTACCATCTTAGAACTGAGATATTTACACGGCACATGGCTGTTTGCATTTGCTTCCGGCCATCGATCGGATTCCATTCGGTAGTTATCGTAATTTTGATTGACGGCAGCCAAAACGCATGTTTTGGGCTGGCGCCAAATTTGTCGAGGTCGCGTAATTATGAAAGGCGCTGTAACGAGGCGTGACAAGACAAAACAAGACAATATTTTTCCTTTAAGAAACTTTCCTGACATTCAGAACTTATGAACAAGATTCCAATCAGATTGTCATCTTATTTTTATAATGTGGCCTATGATGTTATGTCCATTCACGTATTAACGAACGATTAACAAATCGGGTGGATTGGTTTCTTGAAGACACTTAGCTAACCAAAACCAGTTAACCGAGGCGTAACAAATGACGCTCAAGTCATGGCCCTGTCCAGATTTTCTCTTTAAGAAACTCTCGCCAACATTCTGAACTTACAAAACAACAATTCATCAAACTGTAATCTTATTTCTATGATGTGGCCTTTAGGTCGAAGATTGTGTCCAAATTCAAACAGCGGGCGGATTGACTTTTGGTTTTATAACGGCTTGGTTTTTCAGAAACCTTTTCTCGTTTTCTCATAGTTAATAGCTCCCTGTTAACTATAGTCTTCTTTCATACTTTCTGTCAATTCATTTGTGTTATGAATGATGAGAGTTTTCATGGAGCAGTCGAGTCTGAGTCAAGTACCAATACACGCCAATTGATATATAGTTGTGAAATGTGATACGTGAAATTCACAAGACTACACTGAGCCTGTGATCAACTAGAAAATTGGTTTTTCAGAAACCTTTTCTCGTTTTCTCATAGTTAATAGCTCCCTAATAACTATGGTCTTCTTTCATACTTTCTGTCAATTCATTCGTGTTTTGAATGATCATGAGAGTTTTCATGGAGCAGTCGAGTCCGAGTCAAGTACCAATACATGGCAATTGATATATAGTCTTGAAATTTGATACGTGAAATTCACAAGACTTCACCAAACCTGTAATCAACTAGAAAATTTTTTACGACATACTGTTCACAAAAAGTATTTTTTTTTTACTGAAACCTATTCATGGGATACAAAAAACTGTAACAACTATAGATAAGTAGACTACACTCTTCAGGCGCATCAACTTTAAGTTCGGGCAAATGTGGTCCGGGTGGATCAACTCTTGGGCGGATCAGCTGGATACCTTGAATGAACTTCGAGTCAGACTAAAATACGAAATAAATACAAGTCATTATGAGAATAAGAGATATCAGATTTCTTGAAATCCAAAGATCACTGCAAGTCCCTTGAGATCGTAGGGTGAGAACTTGCCTAAAGTTCGTATTGGAAGAATAGATAAACTTTTGTCGATCAAAGTTAGAAAGAACTGCTGCCCATGACTCTTCAGCTTCACCTTCAGAGTCTTGGGAATGAAGGGTTAAATAAATCATTTTTGGAGATAAAACCCGATTTTTTTTGCAAGAATTTGGGCAAGCAAGCAATGAATCATCTCAAAATCCTGGTATTTTGGTTTCATTGAGGAGATATAACAATCTTGTTGTCACACAACATTTTTCTTCAATGCTAAAGCTTTTGACTCATTCGCAATATTTCTCTTACTAAACTTGTAATCTTACATTTGATTTTACATTTAATTTCTCTTACTTCATTTGCTATGAGATTAATATTTATAAAAAATGTGTTTTGTTGAATTACATGTATTTTATTTGGATACCAACAGACTTCAGTACTTCATAAGTGAAAACACCTAGTATGTTAAAGTGCATGTCAGGATTTGCTGGTTTCATTTCTAGAATTAAGATTATGTTAAAGTAAAAGCATTTAAAAGCATCACGTTTATGCTAATCCCATTATTCTGATTTTCAATTTTTTTTATCTGGCCTATCTTGACTGGATACTCATTTTCTTGCATATTAATTTCATATTAATTATAGGCCACCGCATAGGATAAATGTGAAAGGTATTACCAGTTTCATCATTGGAGTCCTAGCCCTCCAGCAAAGACAAAATATCTTTGATCTTTTTCTTATTTGCTTTTCTCAATGCAGGCAGAATAGCTGGTCTGCTTGATTTGCAGCTTTTCTCTGAGGTCTTTCATAAAGAAATATGAAATAAAGAAATAAAGAAAATACTTTGAATTAAAGAAAATGAAAACTTTGATTGTTTGAAAATTTTGGTTGTTTCACTTAAATAACGCCTTACTTGTAAGACTTGTTTAAAATCAGGATGGTCGGTAATCTGATGGACCAGAAAATCTACTAGGTTGGTAGAAGCCTCAGTTTGTCTCCTCAAATGAGTATCTCCGCTGACCAAATTGACGTTGGGCATAAAATAAATATATACAGTGTGCTCTAAACATATTTGTAATTGGGCATATATATATGTATGTGGTTAGCCTGAATCATACGAAATAATGCCATATATATATTCATCATAGCTCATATATATTTTATTCTCTTGAACCATTTCTTCCTCGTCAGAATAACAACTATTGTATTCCAAAGTATCCTGCTCACTCTCATTGGAAAAGTCGGAAAATTCCTCATCAGAAGGAGCTTCTGAAACTTCTTTGAGTGCTTCCTCAGCAGTAAACAATCTAGACACCATTTTAAAAGAGTCAAATATCGTATAACCAAAGTTTTTCTTTGAACATTCAGTCAAAATCGACCAATATTTTTTTTAACACGAAAAGATGAAATTCATATCTTCAAGCTTGCCGTGCAATTGTTTTCTTTTTATTATTATAGAAACACACACTTAGAAACACGAGCTGTATTTTGTATCCCGGATGCAGTTTCGTATTACATTTAAAAGCGTATTTCCCATTAAAACACTCGTGTCTATATATTAATAAAAATGTTATACATTCAAAAACAAATCATCTTAAAATGATGAAATGCATATTTTAAAAATAAACTAGTGAATAAAATCTCTCTCGATAGGTGGAGAATTTTTACTTGTGAAAATCTCAGTGTATCGTGAGAAAAAATTATTTTTTGCATTACCTACTCCCATTCCTCCTCGTTTTCACTATCAGGCTTGGTCAACTTGCAAGGCATTGCATCTTTGGCTAAAACAGTAGCACAACTTGTGCTAACTTAAAGGAACGGCCCTTTTTTGGTTTAATGAGTTTCTGTCTACTGAGTGTCTGTCACTTGTTATTGCATTTAGCATTTCTTGGTATAGGCGAGTCTGGCAAAAACTAAATTCCTCAGGATCATAAATAGGGCTTTTTTCCTTAACAACAAATTCTTCAAACATTTTTGTCTTCACTTTTTGAAGCTCAGTCTTTATGTCATATCCTTTAAGACTAATAAGACTTATAAAAAATAGTTTGCAGTCTTTTTTAGTTTTATAAATAGCTTTTTATTTGTTACTTAATACTTTTAGAAAGTATTTTCATATTTTTCTCTATGTTTTCAAAACACCGGGTGGCAAGGTTATTTCTCTGTTTGATCTTCTCTCCACTTTTTCAGTTTCTTAAAAGCTGAGGTTTATTGAACGCCTCCGTTTTCCAGGTCTATCAACATTTTTTATATTTTATTCAGCAAGCTGGAAATATCGGTTTTTTGCAGAAAAAGTTGGTGTTACAAATTAAGCCAACATTTAAAGTAAAAAAATAAACTCGACAAGAATTTAAATAAAATCATTGTGATGAAAACTCGTGTAAATGTGTTGTTATTTTTTTAAGTACTTACGCGATAAAAAGTTTTTCTTGACGTCTTATGCTCGTAAATTGCTCTACAGCAGGATGAACAAACTGTACCATCAGGTGTGCCGTCGTACGTAAATCCAAAACAACGTTTTACATATTCCAGGTTAGGAAAAACACTTCTAGTAGAATTTGTTTTCTTCACATTGACGTTTACGGACAATGCATTTATTCTTCTTCTTTTGAGAATTGTCTTGCACATGAAACCGCAGATAGCAGAAAAAGGGAAAAAATTAACGTTTTCGTAAGTGAACTTGGCGGCATCTTTATTTACAAATTTTATGTTTCCCGCTTACCACAGGTAGGGCGCGTGCAAAAAAGAACAAAAAGCGTAAGCATGTGCAGATAAAATTCCCCCCTGCCACTCCTTATTCTTTATTATTTTTTTTTGCAATACACATCACTTCCTGTGAAGTGTCATTGGTAAAAACCAGAAGTCGGCCACGTTGAAAGATACACACACCCCCTGAGGTGTTTCAGAAGTTCATGTGTTCTCCCTTTCAAGCTCTATTTCTTCGATTTATAGGTGTCTAAACACATTGATCCCTCAATTGCTTTGATAACTTTATGGTCGATTTCCTCCAGTTCAGTACTTTCATAACATGCGATAAAAGCTTGAACACTTGATAAGCATTCAAGAAAGGAAGAACTCGCCCCAACAATAGCTTTATTAAGGTCTCTTTCTATTGCCTTTTTTGACTGTACTCATGTCGAGGATTTGGTGCCTAAAACAGTACCAGTGCTTCCTTTGAAAACAATCTAAAGAGTGGGAAATGTTCAATAATTAGCTTCATGATAACACATTCTGATATGATAATGTATGGCAATATACTCAAGGTACCCTAAACGCGAATGCAAAGTTTTAATTACCTCTTATCATTTCTGCAAGCAAAATTTGCAGTAATAATGGGTGGCCTTATTGGAGCTCCATCTGAAAAGCAGGTTTGTCTTCCAGCCAAAATTATTTTCATAACTTATGTACTAAATAGAAGTCATTAATTAGTTATCATCAGCAATTAGTTCTTGGTAGCTTTTTGCAATTGGAGGAAGATCCGTCCAATGGGTTTCCCATTTTCCGTTCTGCTCTCACCAATCTACAGGAATTGGTAAACTAGGGCTGGGATCCCTGGTCTGACCCCAGATTATTCCTCCCTGGTAGACAGCTCGCTTTGAATGTTGCTTCAGAGATGCTTGGTTGGGTGGAATAGACATGTATGGCCTCTGTTTGACCTGTAGCACAATCACCCCCTACAGTTGTGTAAAATTTTTAGGACATTTTTATGAAAGTAACAGAATCAAGTTGATGATAACTTTTTCCCCTAGAAATAAGTTCTCCAACTCCGAATTTGCACTTTTGGTGAAATTCTAGTTGTTCATTAGCATTTAACTGAGATTTAGAAAATTACCCACAATCCTTTGTGGGTGTAGTATCTTGGTATTTGCTTATTTAGTGCGTATGTGATTACGAAAAATATATGAAAAATTGACTTGATTTATAGTGAGGCTATGATTTCCTCGTGTATTTCAATTGCAAGTTTGTAGACATTTTGTTTCTTTTTCTTGAGCTCACCACACACACATCTGACAGTTTGAGAAAGCAGAAATGCTGTCTTCTTTGTATTGAGTTTGTACTTCATGTCTATTAAGTTATCTCTTAAAAAGAAGTTGCCTTTCAGGCCAGTAGACCCCTTTGGAAAAAAAAATCCATAATCGTCGGTTAAGTCACTTTCGAGTTCAACAACACCATCACTAATCTCATTGACAAGATAAAAATCATAGTAGGGGTCCTCTTCTGCAGCAATTGCTATAGTGCTACCCTTCGTAGCAAGATCAGCGATTCTGAAAGCTCTCTCTTCGAAGTCAGTGTCAGTTTCACTTGCAGCCTGTCGGGTTGTTGCTGCTGAAGACTCCCTCTCTAATTTTACTTCTCTCCAATCATCAACCCATTGTTTGTTGGCACACTCCTTTCCGTTGTTGTCAACACAGCTGCAGCAGTAACATGAACAGTTTCTCACAAAAACCCTTCCTTGTCGTGACGTGGTTTTAATGGAGTGCAGCTTTCTGATCCCTTTAAGTTCCTTGAACATTCTGTCTGGTCTTTGTCTTTGCACAGCTTGGTCACCTTCTGTTGGCACATAAAAAAATAATCTTCGAGATAACCCCACAGCTTTCAATCTGGAGACAAATGTAGATGCCGCTGGATTGGTGAAATTCTCTGTCAAGAAATTTGTCATATCTTTTGCATTTCTTATTACCGCTGTTTTTCTCAACACAGCCTGGCTCACCTTCTGTTTAACATTTGCTCCGGCTGCATCTTGTTCGCCTTTAGCATGTGACGTTTCGAAAAAGTTTCGATGAATCTGAAAACCAAAATCTGCTAGGCAACAAGAAAGATCCCCAATGCAGTGCCTTGATTTGTACTGCAAGGAACAGCCATCTGTAAACTCGTGTATTTTGTCAACTTTCATGTTTAGCTGTTCAACTAGGTAATTCTTCACCAGTTCCTGGACTCTATGAACTGCGTTATAGTCTTGAGTGTTATTATCAGACAAGACAAAAATATGGTCTTTTACAATCTTTGGGTCATCCTCAGTGCTGACTGGCTCCCCATCTATCGATCCTGTCGCATGTCGATATAGGATGGTGATATGTAGTGATACTTTATTTACATCGAAATACTCGCTTTGCAGCTCGTCCTGCTGTCGGCAACTGTATCCCTCAGAATAGTCGTGAATGCAAATGACCTCGTTAAGTGGAAGGTGTTCCATTAGATTTTCCAATTGTTCTCTTTGCCATCTGGCCATGAAACAGTGGTATGGATACTCTTGTAGAAGACCTTGGAAATACTGGAATAAGTCTTTCGGTGGTGTTTTCTTTATGACAAGCGTGACTTTCTTCTTTTCTTGTCCATTGGATGAGAATTTACTAGTGCCTACATAGGTGTAGTGCTTCCACGTGACTTCGTCTTGCACGGATTCACTCAATTCTTCTGGGAGTACCACAAATTTGTTAACTCCACACTCTTTACACTCTCTGGTGAGACACTTCAAATTGTGATAGATCTGGCCTTCAGGCTTTTTGCAAAGGGTAGTATTGACTAATTCTGTTAAACTGGAATGGAGTGGAGCACTTGCATTGTTGGTACATATACTCTTTCGGTATTTCATGCAGTCCTTAAACAAAATTTGAGTTTCCACGTGTTTACGACAAAGACAAGATCTTCTGTCTTTTTCCTTAGCAGCCTTGACAAAGAACGGCTTAAGACTTTCAAATTTACGCTGTTTTATTTGGACTTCAGGGTGAAGAGATTTGAATTCCAAATAGGCTTCTGTTTGTGTATTTTCCAAAACGTGCTTCACATGCTCCAGATACTTCTTTTTCCCGATCCTTTTCCTGACGATGTCTTTCATGACTCCAGTAGGTCTGCTTGCTTGGTTTGTCCAGAAGTCAACAATTAATTGCTTATAATCATCATTAATGGCATCCTTTCTAGTTTTACGTGTAAGATGAAGCTAACTAGTTCTGTTTCCTGAGTGAAGCTGCTTTTCTCGTTCTTTCGCCGCTTTGCTAATGGAACCACGCCCAAGGTTAACAAGCTTTGAAACAGAAGACTGGGTCCTGGATTTCACAACATTTCTTCCAAAAGAAAGCTTTTTAACAGCTGACAAGGCTGCTCTGTTATCTTTAGAACCACTTTTCTTGATTTGCTTTATCCCCTCAGAGATGTCTGCTGCGAGAGCCTTGAGCGCACTATCCTCTTTCCTTTCTTTGGGTGTTTTTACTATTCCCTTTTCAGAAAGAATTTTTCTTGTGCACGAACTTGAAATTAGGCATTCCAGAATCTCTGCTTTTTTCTTTGGGGATCCTGGCAAGGTATTCCTTGTGACCTTAAGTGCTCGTGTCATGGCCATACGATTATGAAAACCTTTCTCGGTAGATGACGGTATGGGAGCCGGCGGGTTTGGAATCGTGACACTTGACTCTTTCAAGTCTTCATGGTTGTTACCTCTTAATTCTTGTCGTTTTTTTCTCTCTGTATCGTTTCACCCTTTCTCTTGTTTGCTCTCTAAGTTTGGCTCTCCGTTCTTCAACTATTTCTCCTTCACTTCGATTTTTCTTCGTTTTCTTTGCACTTGTGTCGCTTCTCGTTTGTGGTTGGGCTTTTCTGCTGCCACGGCTTTGTAACAGCTGTGCAATTTTCCGCTCCCGGTTTTGTTCATAATATTTCTTGTCAGAATCCTTATTTTTTCTTTTTGTCGCTCTCGCCATTTTTTCATTTTTTCAGCATTAGAAATGCTTTTCTGGTTATTGACCATCATCGAAATGATATCTAGAAACTTCACGGTTTGAAAACATAGCATTGATGATAAGATTAATTTTAGTGGTCAAGTGTAACACAAGTCGAACGACACTGTGAACTATGACCTCGTGCTTCCTAATTTAAGCCCCTGATTATTCATAAAACACCCCAGATAACGAAGACTGAAGTGTGAACAACACATGCTTTTCACTGCAGTGTTTGTGGTTTGCAAAATTCTAACGAGATGGAGTTGTATTTGTGGAGGTATTTCAGATATCATGTTGAGGAAACCGTTTGTTACGCCTGGTCAAACAAGAAGCCAACTTTAAAGGAGAACCCCACACTCGATCCATGGCTTACTCAATTAAAAGTTTATTATATACTTATCTTTTCTACAAAGCCTTGACTCCATAGCATCCAGTACAGCAGAGAAATAATTTACGAAAGACACGACAAATCCGAGCATGGCGGTCGCCATTTTGAATTGCCTTCTGAACGCGCAACATACTACTGGTCAGCGGCGTGTGACGTCACTGCGCGGTCTGTCAACTTTCGACAGTCAATATTTGTTGATTGTTGGACAAATATTGACTTTCTGTGTTTTTTTTTTTTTGCTTGTTTTACGAGCCAAAACTTCAAAACATTAACGATGAGTAGTAGTTCTTCTAGCGATTTTGGCGATTATTTTGAGGAAATTGAACAGCAGGAAGGACTTATTCAAGGTTTCATGTTCGAACCAAGACGCATCGTGGACGATTTCTCAGAGTCGGATATCTCGTCAGATTCATCAAACTCTGCAACTCACGACAACCGTTTGCAAAATTCAGATTGGTAAGCACTTTTTTAGCACTTGAAGCATTTATTGCACTGATTTTCGAGTTCAAGATGAAGTTTACTTTACATTTTTTGTCAATTTATTCACCAAGGTGTCAATGCGATAATTGTCAAATAATGGATAGAGAAGTCGAGTGTCTTTGCTGCCGTGAAATCCCGCAGATTATGGAAAAAAACCGTCAAGTCGTTGAAGAGGAACATCTTGCTGAGCCACTGCGCTGCATAACGGACAATCCAGGATTTAAAGCTGTGTGTCTGAACCGTTGGGTTTTGGAAGCTGCCTGGTTTCACTATCGTCAGCAATATGGTGCCGTTCACACTCCAAAGCACAAAAGGAATCGACACGTAGCATATCGTCAGTTAGTGAGATGGTGTTGGGGTGTCTTTGGAAAAGAAATTCGAGTGGTTTTACCTTCATGTGCCGTGATGTGCATCCGTGCTCACTTTCCTCCACCTGGTCTTGAAGATGACTTCGAATTCTCTGGTTTCCACTATCCAGACGAGTAGAATGATCTGAAATAGAATCTGAAATAGAATTGTTCTTACAATATATTGTTGTTTATTTGTTTGATTCTTTGTATTGCCTATGAAAAATTACACGGTTGTTGTTTACATTGCAGTATAGTTTCCCCATCAGACCGCCTGGATCTCTAATGATGATTATTTATTACATTACTATGAATGTTCATTGGTTCTTTTTGATTTTATTTATTTTGCAGTTAGCTTGTGATTCGAGAAAAAGCAGATTATCACACTTTATACTTACCAGTCATTTTTTATTTCCTTTTCTCTTTTTTGTCGTTAGATTGCTAATTTTCTCTTTTGGTGGTTCTATGGTTGCAACCTCCTTTGAAATATGTTCAGGTACATGTGTTTTTGATAGTGTTTTGTTAGTCTTGTGGGATTCTGCTATTTCATCCATCATGTTGACAAATGAAAATGGCACAATGTTATAATGTTGACATGTATTTTGTTCAGAGCACTGCTATGATAGCATATGTTGTCATAAACATCAATGCTACCAGATTACTACACACCATACTTAATTTACATTGTAACTAGTGTACTAATAAATAAAGTTGATTGATTGATTGATACTTACCATGAGACTTGAGATTTTTCCTTTTCTTTTTGATCATTCGAGATATATGCTTATTCACGACTTCCTCCTTTGGTGGTCTTTCGACAGTGGCGATGTTCTTTGGAATGTGTTCAGGTACTTGTATTTTTGGCAGTGTTTTCTTATTCTTGTGACATTCAGCTATTTCATCCACCATGACGTTTACAAATGAATATGACTTCTGTGTTAGCACTGGCTTAGCGACCCAGGTTTTTCTTGTCTTTGGAAAAACCACACGATATCGGCCTTCTCCTTTCTTAGTAATTGCTTGTTCTCGGTTGCTGTTGTTGTTATGATCAATAATGGCCAGTTGGGTTCTGCCAACCATTCCCTGGTATGAGAAGTGCTTTCTCTTGGGTGCATACTTTAGTAGTAGAGAATGGAAAACTTCCAGATTTCCAGGGTGATGACATTCAGTAAGCTTAACAATGTCCTTTAGAAACTTCTAATTACAGATGACTTCTTCTAGTGCTACGTGAGCAGGTGCCCCTGGCTTTAACCAATTAATTTCTTTGCGTTCTCGTCTAGATAGCTTCTGATGCTTGAAAGATACAGTGGTTTTACCTTCTTTCCAGGTTTGTTTGTCACAAATATGGTTGGTGATCGACACCCAGTTACTAACAAGAACTTTGGGGTCTTGGTTACAGGTTTGCACACTCCACCATAAATGATTGTTGATCGATTTAATCCAAGACTCTAGATATTTATTTGACTTGAGTTTCGCTTTTTTTGACAGCTTCTTTGTCACCCATTTGGATAGATGCCAAACATATTGGTGCTTGATAGTAGGGTAGTTTTGCTGCAGTTTTGCTGTTACTTGAGTGTGACGGTCAGTAGTTAAGGAGCGTATTGAGACTTTGTTGTTAAGTAAATTATCTAGTGTTCTTTTGCAACCTTCGTATTCCATGGCATTTGACGATGACACTTCTGAGACATGGACTAATGCAAAATCGACTATCTTCCCTGAATCTTCATCCATCATGCTGTATGTACCATATTTAGCATTATGGCCTGGACTGTCAACTCTCCCATCACCGCATAAATCAACAGGAGTATTACGTTTCTTTACATCATTTATCACAGATAGCTGTTGCTGTTGGTATTGCTTATTTATTGCTGGTAATACAAACTTGTCTTGGGTGCTGTAAAATGATGATTCACTTATGAACTTTAATTTTAGAGCTTTAGCAAAACTAGAAAATTCTTGAAATGTTCCACCAGTGCATATAATAGCAGCTGGTATTTGTACATTTCCAGCAGGTACATTATTGCTCATGTAGGGTTGGGAAGTCCAGGTGAGTTCATGATGCTGTAGACATAATGTACGCATGGCCACCATACTACCACTTGTTATTTTTTTCACTTCACTAACTGGTGACAAACACATGTGACAGAAATGAAAAAGCTTGTCAAGTTCACTTTCATATACTATGAATTTGAGGTCATCACCAATATTGTTGTCCTCTGAAATTTCTGAGTAGTCACTGCTTTCATCTGAGCTGTCATAGATGTAATCATTGTCAGAAACTTCATCTGAAGATGTTTCCAGGTCAGACATGTCACAATCAACAACATTAGTACAAGGGAGTTGTCTTTCCTGTTCCATTCCAGTTGATGCAGTACTAGTAGAGGGTGCTTGGCAGTAGCTATGATCAAGAAGGGTATTTGTTTGACTATGAATTCTCTTTTTTGTGTTTGAAAATAGTAGGGACAGACTCAGACTTCAGCATTTTTTTTTCTTTTTGACCTATCAGATGTTTAAATGATTTTTCAAAGCATTCTGGCATGAAGTGTTCGCTACAGACGTAGCATGACTCGCGTTTTGGTGGATTTTTTCTTCTTACTTTTTCCAGCCATATTTTTGCAATTTTTTTGTCTTTTGGAATTCTGTGAAAGGAAATTTCTTTTCCCTGTATTGTTTTGGAACCATTGAAACAACCAGGCACCATACAATGAGGCATAATTTTTAAAAAAGGAGTGAAAAAATTAGCTAAACAAAGCCGTGTAGAGAGTGTTTTTGTTGAATTTCGCGCGAAAGTTGATAGACCGCGCAGTGACGTCACACGCCGCTGACCAGTAGTATGTTGCGCGTTCAGAAGGCAATTCAAAATGGCGACCGCCATGCTCGGATTTTTCGTGTCTTTCGTAAATTATTTCTCTGCTGTACTGGATGCTATGGAGTCAAGACTTTGTAGAAAAGATAAGTATATAATAAACTTTTAATTGAGTAAGCCATGGATCGAGTGTGGGGTTCTCCTTTAAAATGTTTCCGATTTGGTTTTTGAAAAATTACTTCTTGTTTTTCGATCTCAAAGCTGAAAAAACTTATCAGATCCTTTGGTTAGAAAGATGAACTGTACTGTTTAGGAATGCAAGCGGTGTGTCTTTAATAGAAGATGAGATATGTAATTTTATTTCGGTAAGTAGTGTTGCATTTTGTGTCCAGAAAATGTATGTAAATTAATGTATGTTAATTCAGTTGCGTCTTTTGCGGCCATTTCCATTGCTACGGATATTGCGATAGCTTTTTCAAATGGTAACGTAGATTCTGAAAGCAGTCTTCTCTGTGTTACGGTATTATGGATTCCACATACTAATCTATCTCTGAGTGTGTCGTTCAGGTTATTGAAGTTGTAGTCAATCGCCAACTTCCTTAGTTGTGCTACGTAGTCGTTTATAGTTTCTCCTTCGTCTTGCATTCTTGTATGAAATCGGTAACGTTAAGTGATTACAGACGGTTTAGGCGATAGTCTCTCCAAAAGGTGTACGATGGTATTATACTCAAGCTCAGAAGGTTTTTCTGGGGCTGCTAAATTCCGCAAGAGATTATAAGTTTTACTTCCAAGTAGCGTAAGAAGCGCAATAACTTTCTTCTCTGTTTTGATCTTGTCGACTGTAAAATATTGTTCCAAATGCTCGATGTAGGCACTCCATGATTCTGTAGCTTCGTCGAATGCTTATATTCTTCCAATAAAGGAAATCTCACATTATTTAAAGAAGTCCTCCGAATTTTTACAATGTGGCCATCCTGGTCGCCAGTTATTGTGGTGTATTTTGTGTTTTATTATGCAAGCGCCATATACAATTACAGGTGTAAATCAATGCAAATCTAACATCCACTACAATGGGCGCCACGCAGTAGCTGTAATAGGAAAGGTGACCGAGGAGTGACTATGCAGCAATCTCAACTTTTGTAAACTTTGACAATTGTTCGCGTTTCTTCACGTGAGTACAGCAAATATGAATGCTCTCATGTCTAATCGTTCCTTCATAGTTGATATAGCTTGTTGACGACTGTCAAGACAGATTGACACATAGCTGTTAAATCTGTCCTCTGCACTTGAGAGGGGAAGCTCTGGGAAAGAAGTGCAAGTAAAATCATTTATGATTCGGTCAGTTGACTTCTTTTGTTGATACGACAGTACGCAGCCTTTTGGGACATTTCCAAACTTGCTCTGTGCAAATGGTATATTGCCAAGTTGATCTTCATTGGGCAGAATGGTTGTAAAGAGAGGACAAGGTGGTTGGAAGCCATTAAAGTGCTCTTTTGTGAGGGTTGTAGAAGGCACAAATGTAAAAACTGGACCCAAATGTAATAAAGGTCACAAATGTAATAAAAATCACAAATGTACATGTCCAAAAACCCGAAAATCATATGTATCAGTCCAAGTAAAAAATATAATCAAATAGAGTTCAAACACTATAAGTTTGTAACATAAATACCACTAAATACTGCTAAATTATGCTAATTTTATTGTTTTCTATTGTTTAATTAGCACTACTTAGAAACCCTAGCACAAATTGGGGTTTGAAACCCTAGCGAAAAATCGGGCTTTAAACTCTATCGCAAGTTGGGGTTAGAAACCCTAGCAGAAATTGGGGTTAGAAACCCTAGCAGAAATTGGGGTTAGAAACCCTAGCAGAAATTGGGGTTAGAAACCCTAGCAGAAATTGGGGTTAGAAACCCTAGCAGAAATTGGGGTTAGAAAACCTAACAGAAATTGGGATTAGAAACACTAGCAGAAATTGGGGTTAGAAAGCCTAGCGAGAAATCGGGCTTTAAAATCTATAGCAGGTTGGGGTTAGAAACCCTAGCAGAAATTGGGGTTAGAAACCCTAGCAGAAATTGGAGTTAGAAACCCTAGCAGAAAATGGGGTTAGAAACCCTATCGAAAAATCGTGCTTTCAAGTCTATCGCAGGTTGGGGTTAGAAACCCTAGCAGAAATTGGGGTTAGAAACCCTAGCAGAAAATGGGGTTAGAAACCCTAGCGAAAAGTCGGGCTTTAAACTCTATAGCAGGTTGGGGTTAGAAACCCTAGCAGAAATTGGGGTTAGAAACCGTAGCAGAAATTGGGGTTAGAAACCCTAGCGAAAAATCGGACTTTAAACTCTATGGCAGCTTGGGGTTAGAAACCCTAGCAGAAATTGGGGTCAGAACCTCGTCCCACTAGTAGCAACTTTCGTCCGACTTGTACAAAATCCTAGTCCCACTAATCCAACTTTTCCGACTTGTCCAAATTTGGGTCCGGGTTATCAAAATTTATGTCCAACTTGTCGCAAAAATGTCCCATATGTCCCGAAAAATGTCCCATGTGTCCCGAAAAATGTCCTTTTTGTCCAAAAATGGGATAGACATGACTCTGATTTACCTAATATAACTACTCTATTTTTCACTACTTTCCCAAACTGTCACGTGGTGTCGATAGCCGAGTCCTTGGGCTACATAACCAAAGTGGTTTGAAGTCAGAGGATATTATTATGAATATTTGAGAGGTCATTACAATTTTTTTGGACCCCAGAGTGTTACTACTCTCTTTTGCACTAAAATTCATATCTCATTAAATATTCAACGGATTTTACTCAAACCACCACCACAATGTTGTCCGGACACTGAGCGTTACGACGGTCACTGGAATACGTCAATCAATGGTCGCCCTAGGAGAATTGGCAACCCTTTTTTCAATTATTACAGTATACTGCCAAAGTAGAACTTTTGAGATTTGCTTCCACTTTGGGGACAAAATTAATATTTCATTTAATATTCAATAGATGTCACTCAAACTTATGGACGATATTGTCCAGACACTTGGCTTTACGATGAGATGTCAGCGATGTCAATCAAGTGTTGTCTTGCAGGATTCCCTTTTACATTTTTGATGTCCATCCGTACCAAAATTGTACCAAATTCCAAGCTGACTGTAAAAGAATGTCCGCTTTTGGGATCAAACGTCCATATCTCTTCGAATATTTGACAGATGTCACTCAAACTGCTAGACCATATTGTACATACACTTGGCTTTACGATGAGATGTCAATGATGTCAATCAAGGGTTGTCTTCCAGGATTCCCCGTTACATTTTTGATGTCAATCCGTACCATTTTTTTGCCAAATTGTTGCTAAATTGTACCAAGTGCCAACCCAATTTGCCCTTTGGGAAAAAAATCATATCTCATTGAATATTCAACGGATGTCACTCAAACCGGTACCACAGTGTTGTCCAGACAGTGGGCTTGTAGATGAGCTCTGCATTACGTCGATGGGGTGCCGCCTTAGGGGATTTGCCTTACCCTATAAAACTGACTTACGTAACCCTAAATCCATACGAGACAAGTCCTCATTCTGGCACTAATTGCGCATGCTTGGAGATCATGTGACCACCTAAAACTATTACTGTTAGCTAGATCACGTCAAGGGCTTTCACGTGGTGGTAGGTGGGTGACGATTGGTCCACGGGGTCCAGAGATATAAGTGTCACAAAGTCCCAGGGTTTGACACCAACCTTAGGACAACTAACGGCACAGAAGCGTTTCTCGTTTTTTACGGACCAGGAAAAATCAGGACTTTGATCAATTGACGCGCGACTTCGTAAATGTTGAATAGACAGATAGATCTCTAATCACTGCGAAAGTGGTGCAGATTGGAGTTTTGCACAGGGCATTGCCAATTTTTGAAGGCGTTATGCCCTTTACTTAAGACAGAACAAGGTCAGACCCACTTTGTACCCTAACTTTGTACGAGTCCACAAGCCGAATGGGCCATGGTTAGTAATTACCGATGCCACTCATAGATAGGCCAGCTGTTCAGAAGCACGACTGACGAAGTTGCATGTCATTAGCTATTATCGTGAATATTTAATCGATTTTTAAACATTAACTATTTTCGTCCGATTTGTCCAAAATGTTCCACTTGTCCATAACCCTACGGAAAAGGATTGTGTCACGTCCACAAGGCGCACACGTCACGGCACGTGACCACCACCACATGGACTGCCTAGGCAGGACACCGGGCTACCTAGCCGAAGTGGTTTGAAGTCAGGAGATATTATTATGAATATTTAATAGATTTTAGAAGATTTTGTATCCCGAGTTAAAATGGTCGAATCCAATTTAGGTGATTTTTGCGCATGCGTGGAGTTTGGGTTAGCAACCAAAACAGCTACCTTTAGCTAGATCTCGTCAAGGGCTTTCACGTGGTGGTAGTGTGGTGAAAATCGGACCAAGGGGTACAGAGATATAAGTGGCACAATGTCACAGTACACCAATGACAACTGACCCTAAGTTTGGGACAAAATTCATATCTTATTGAATATTCAACGGATGTCACTCCAACCGTTACCTCAGTGTTTTCCAGGCAGTGGGCTTTAAGACGAGGAAGTTTCCCCTCACAGGATTGGTCCCAAACCCCCTTTGGATTTGTCTCATTGGAAGCCTTGTTGGAATCGAACCAACAATACCGTAAACGGTATTTCCATTTGACTTTTCCCCCGAGACTTTCCAACGTTCCTTTGGACTTTGGCTTGCCTTTTTTAATCCTTTTTTGCTTTTCTTTTCACAGCTTTATCTTTTCTCTCGTCGGGGTTTTTTTGTTCATTTTGTTATTCTTTTTTTTATTTTCTATTTTCTTAGGGTTAGCAAACACTCTTTCTTTCTATCTATCTATGTATTTATAAACTCAACTAGTTGGTTATTGAAAATATTTGCATGTGATGGTTAGAGTATTCGCACCAAACCCGCGAATCATATTTTGTTACTAATAAGTATTAATTTATACCGAGTCCTTTGTTTCCTATAGTCGTTTTATAGTATTTGTTTCATGGGTTTAGTGCGAGCACGCTAATACCAGTAAACTCAACTTCCTGGAGTAGACCTCCACTTTTTCGGTATCCCACACGTCTTACTTGACGCGTTTGCACTTATACTTATACATATTTCTAACTTTCTCAATACATTTGAGTCTCCAGTTGGAGCACTCATACTTATTCCAAATAGCTCTCAATTTGTAGGGCCCCTTTAGGAATGCTGTTTTTATTTCAGCAGCCTTGGGAAACGTATCTCTTCCAAGGAGGTGCGACATCCCGTCCCCGATAATGTCAACTTGGGCACTGGACCACGGGTAGCGGCTTCCACTCGACGAAAAAATGGATTTGTCATGTAGGCAAACATATAGACAAATATATGGGCAAATATCATATTTGACTAATAGTAAACAATATTTGCCCAATGACTGTATATGATATGTACCTACACATTTATCCCATGGGCACAGATGGCAAAGTCCGTATGGCCCAGTAAAATCCCAAACGGCAAATATATAGCAGATATCATATCATCCATACATTTACCCGGTAGTAAATGTGAATGCTCATTTGATATGTGCACGTATTTGCCCAGCCCGTATATGTGTTTTATGTCTTACGTATACCCTGTGTTTCCCCAGGCCGTATATGTGATTCATGCCTTACATATACCCTGTATTTTCCCAGGCCGTATATGTGATTAATGCCTTACATTTACCCTGTCTTTGCCCAGACCGTATATGTGATTAATGCCTTACATATACCCTGTATTTTCCCAGGCCGTATATGTGATTTATGCCTTACATATACCCTGTGTTTCCCCAGGCCGTATATGTGATTTATGCCTTACATATACCCTGTGTTTCCCCAGGCCGTATATGTGATTTATGCCTTACATATACCCTGTATTTTCCCAGGCCGTATATGTGATTTATGCCTTACATATACCCTGTGTTTGCCCAGGCCGTATATGTGATTTATGCCTTACATATACCCTGTATTTTCCAAGGTCGTATATGTGATTTATGCCTTACATATAACCTGTGTTTGCCCAGGCCGTATATGTGATTAATGCCTTACGTATACCCTGTCTTTGCCCAGGTCGTATATGTGATTAATGCCTTACATATACCCTGTATTTTTCCAGGCCGTATATGTGATTTATGCCTTACATATACCATGCGATATGCTCTGACCGTATATGTGATTAATGCCCCCTTAATGCCTTAGATGTACCAGCGCGTCTTAGCCATATTTGCTCAGTTGAATTATGCTCATCATATTTGCTAAATTTAACTATATTATCAGTCTTCAGCTATTGTCACTTATGGCAGGCCAAAAAAAATAGAAACGATATATGTCGTGACAACCACCTCATACTTTAAACATAGCTAACCTATACTAAGAAGCAGGAAAAAAGACATAAATCATACTGAAACATTTTTATTGTGAATTTCCTTTTCTTGACGACTGATTAACTATGAACAATTTGTTAACTACAACTAATTGAAAATGCTAGTTCTGTAAATTAATTATAGGTGTTTGTTTCATCTTGTGACAGAATTTGTGAAAGGAGATCATAATATATTTAGTTGTCAATCGATCTGTGGCTTATGTACGATTCTTTTTAGATATTCTGTAGTAGTACACTTCATTTATAACTGCAAAAACTTAATTAAGGACACCGAACGTGGTTGGGTTTCTACGAGTTTTATGAATTAAATCTTGTGTCACTGTTCCTCCGTTCCTTTGGCCTGATTTCTAGGGTTTTCCTTCTTCTTTCGATTATTTGAACATTATACTTGTTTACTTTAAGAAATCCAAAGGTCAATAGGCTTAGATAGCCGCTGCTATACCGTTTGACCTTTGGATTTCTTCAAGTAAACGAGTATAACGTTCAAGTAATCGAAAGAAGAACGAAAACCCTAGAAATCAGGCCAAAGGAACGGAGGAACAGTGACACAAGATTTAATTCATAAAACTCGTAGAAACCCCAACCACGTTCGGTGTCCCAGTGCCCTTGATTTGATAAAAACCTTTAGGCTCTCAATGCCCATTCGGGACCTCCAGATGGCCTTGGGCGTCTTGACGGCTCCCCGATTTTCCGCTTCAAAAGCATGGTGAGACTGCGCTCTGACAGCCTCCTTTTTGCCTTTCGGTCCATGCTTTCCATGAACTGATTAGCTAGGGGGCTTCTCCATGGCAGAGGGTGTTTTATTAAAACTTTACTCTGCTTAGTAGGGCCCCCTTCGTTATCAGAGCCACTGTCCGCTGTATCGTCATCAGCCTGGTCATCCGCCTCTGACATCGACTCCTCTGATGACATATACTCCAGTTTCATAATTGCCTTGACTTTCTCTTTGTCCCCTGGTGATAGCGAGGTTGACAAGTCCGCTGCCTTGGATCTGGATTTTAGGAGCTAAAAGAAAAAAGAAAAAAAAAAAAAACACCGTCAGTCAAAGTTTCTTATTAAACAAAGTCATAATCGTTGCAAATTCAGTTTACTCACATTTTGTTTTCTTTGTGTTTTCCGCTGCATCTTTTGATGCCTTCCAAGGGCCCCTGAACGCTCTCTTTTGTTTCTCTTTCTTCTCGTCAGAAAGTGACTTTTAAGGGCAGCTGAAATTATATCAAGTACCCATATATTAAAACTTGCGACAAAATTTGTTATAAATTTTGGCATTTGGCCGACAATTACTCCTTTAGCATCCATTTGTTTTTGCTTTGTTTTGTTTGGTTTTTTTTTTTTTTTTTTTTCATGTTATTTTATTTCAAACATAATATAATTCATTAAAATCATAAGATGTACCTTAAGTTATTCCTAGACATAGTAATAATGTTTTCATTATTTTTATGGCTGTGATTGTATAATATTGGGGAAAAAATCGAAATCAAATCAATTCCTTTACAAAAAAGGAAATTATCATTATCATTCAGTGTCTTGTTATTGGAAATCAATAGTAAAGTTTGGTAGCATTAACCACTACCATGGCGGGTTTCCCGCCAATTTTAGCATTGCATAAATTATACCGCTGCATAATTATACCAACTACTCTTCGCGCCAAGAATTCCCAGTAAAATTATCAATAAAAATAGCTTGCTTTTTTAAATATTGCCACTTTACTTACTGCAACAGCCTTTGAGACAGTAATCTTGGTCTTGCTGTTGTCTTTGTCCTGCTGGCTTTCTTTTAAGGCCGCTAGTATTTGGCGGTTTTGTTCTTGCAGTTCTTTAAACTGTTTTACAATCGTTTCGAAATTTGAAGAAATTTCTTCTTTTTCGCTGTCGGGGTCAACGTTCTCATTCTCGCTTGTTGCTTGCAATAGGCGATTTCTGTGTTCTCTTAGCACATCCTCGTTACCACCAGGGACAGAGGGAATAAGTATATTAAGCCTTTGAGAATTGGCGCCATTTTCAGTATGTCTACTCGTACTGCTTGTACTGGTAGTTGCAGTAACAGAATGGATTGGCATTGGGCGTCCTGGTAAAGGTGTAGATGTTCTTCCCATTTTTTGATCGCGACGAATGAACGCAATTTATAAGCAAAGATATAGAATGTGCGGGAAACTAGATGACCGACAGAGTTTGTTACCTGTTTGTGACCAAAAGGCGAATGAACGAATAAGCACATCCACCGAACAGATCTACCCCCTATCTATCACGGCGTATCACGTGACTTGTGATGACATGTACGTTCATATAATGAAGTCTAATAATAAAAAAAGGAATAACTGTCTTATAAAAATGCTGAAGTTGTATCCAGGATTCATGTTAAGTAATATATCTATTATCTTAAAGCTATTTGCTCCATTTTATAAAGTTATGAAATTTTTTCTAAAGCCTAGATTCACGAAATATCATTGCAATAAACTTGATTAGCTTCTAGCTCTAAAACCATCGTACCATTATCTGCCGCCAACAGTGACAGCTCTAAGGAAAAGGGCGCGGTAATAAAGATCCGGCGTGCTTTTGTCCAGTGGCATGTGGTTGATGGACGTGGAACTTTATTACGCTGGAATATGGCTGTTAGCCATTCAAAATGCTTGGATTTTGAGTAATTGTCCCAATGATACACACCGTCTTTTTAATTATATAGTTCTGGAAAACAAAATGTCTTCTGCGATGTCAAAGCGTTATCATTGCTTTCATTGTAACGAAGATTTACATTACAGAGTATTTTGCCGTCACAAAGAAGAATTTTATGATCCTTTAACAAATCAATGGCAATTACAGCGGAATGACGACGAAGACTAAAATGATAGTATTTTCACTCACGAGATTGACGGCCAGAACGACACTTCTTCTAATGACTACAGCGAGATAAACGTTTTGGACCAAACTGATCAAGACTCCTCTGATGTGCCAAATACAAACCAACCATCAAGTGACGAATTCTTACCAGCTACTTCACAAAAAGGTATTGATGTTATACGTTTATTTGATGATTAGATTATATAATCTTTAAATGTTAAAGTCAAACTGCATAGATAAAAGACTGAATCTTTAACAAGCGGCTGATTTGCACATGATCTAGCTCCCCTATTGGATTTACTACCAAGCATTAGTGTTATTGAAGCGAGATTAAGTTAGAGGTACAAATGATTCTTTTCTATTTCTATCTTAGCCTCGTTTTCACCGTTACTTTTAAGAAGGGTGCATCATTAAGTAATCGGCTTATGGTAGCCATTAAAACCTCAGTGTTCATTCAGAAAGGTTCATTCATAGAGTTTATAAAATCATAGCTAGAGATAACTCATTTAAAACGCTAAAAAGAATTTACTATGTTCAAATGGATATTGCTGTACATTTTTGTCTCCAAATCAATTCATGACTGTGGTCATCCTGAGATAGCATGGTATCCGGCAAAACATATTTGTCAAGTTAGAGAAATACAATTATAAGTAATTTATTTAATATGTCTCTTGGGTTTTTTATTTTCGGTTTATCATTTTTCTTTCACGAATTATAAATTGTTGTTTTGCTGACTTAGAAATTTATATTTTATTTTCAATGGAAATCATTTATTTTCAGAGCAAAATTTGGGTCAAAATTATACATTTAGGGACCGGTCATTATTTAAGTTGGAGGTTGGGGGGGGGGGGGGGTGGGGTGGAGGAGAAATTGTCAGTGACGCAAAAAAATTTCAAGGCCCCCCCTTTGAAGGCATCCAAGTTTATCGAAAACCCCCCATGGATTGTAGTAAAAAATTTAAAAATTTTCCCTAAAAGTCATTTTTAAATTTCAAGACTTTCACTAGCAAAAATTTTAGGCCCCCCCCCCCCCATTTTTTCTCCCCCCCCCCCCCCCCCCCAACTTAAATAATGACCGGTCCCTTAGCCCATGAGGTTTTTTTTTTACTGACATTTTTTTTTCTAGTATTATAATGGTTTCAGACTTTATCTTATACTATGTTGCAGTTATACAATGCCGAATGAATAAAATACATCGTATTTGCTTATGTTTAAAGGAGACGGAATAAATGACTTTGAGGAAGAAGATCAAGTGTTTTGGGATGACAAGTTGGACAGTGAATCTGACCATGAAGAGATAAGAGGAAATGAAAGAAGGAGATTGGTTGAAACTTGGGATATTGATATCGAAGACGTAGAAAGAGATTTTGAACAATCTAGTGCAGAAATAAGCGTTGCCGTCGAAGCAAGTTCCCGAGTGACCCTTATTAACTGGATTGCCTTGTTTGTGTGCTTTTGGTCTGCATACTTTTCTGTACCAGACCGAGGCATTGATATTCTCCTCGCCTTTTGTAAAGCGATTTTTCAGGTTTTGTGTGAGCTTTCGCCAATCATTTTCCCAACCGCAGTATTGGTTTTCCCGAGCTCCTTCAAACTCTTGAAAAATTATCTTTCTTTTAAAGATAAGCATTCAAAGTATGTTGTTTGTCCGAAATGCGACACCCTATACCGTTTTCAAGACTGCATAACAACAAGATTCGGGCGTGTCATTGCTAAACCATGTTCTCACATTGCTTTTCCGAATCACCGTCAATTGTTTCGCCGCACACCTTGTGGAGCGGAATTGCTTAAGGAAATTCGTTTGAAAAATGGACAGACGAAATTGTACCCACATAAAGTTTATTGTTATAAAAGCATCAGAGACACTCTAACTCACTTTATTAAGCGACCAGACTTTGTACAAAAATGTGAGATTTGGAGAAATCGGAATGTACCGGACGATATTTTAGTTGATATTTACGATGGCCAAGTGTGGAAAGATTGGCAATATTTTAACGGCACTCCTTTCCTTGCCCAGCCTAATAATTATGCTTTTATGCTGAATGTTGACTGGTTTCAGGCTTTTAAGCACAGTGTCTATAGCGTTGGAGTCATATATATGGTCCTCCTAAATCTTCCGAGAAAAGAAAGGTACAAAGAGGAAAACGTAATAATAGTTGGGGTAATACCTGGTCCACACGAGCCCAAATTGAATATCAATACGTACTTACAACCACTTGTAGCCGAATTGAACTTATTGTGGCACGAAGGCATCCAAGTTCGGCCTCATGGGAGTAGAACAGCAAGATGTTTTCGAGCTGCCCTCCTTTGTATTGCTTGTGACATTCCTGCACTAAGAAAAGTTTGCGGTTTCTTAGGATGTACTGCTCACCGAGGGTGCTCAAAGTGCACAAGATTTTTCCCCGGAGATTTTAGTAGCATGGATTTTTCAGGTTTCGAAGATGACGATACACCAAGGACAAATGAAGAGCACCGAAGAGAGGCTCAGAAAATACTCAATGCAACAACCGCTGATGAACGAAACCAAATTGAAACTTCCACTGGAACAAGATATTCTGAACTCTTACAGTTGCCTTACTTCGATTGTACTCGTTACCATGTTGTTGATCCTATGCACAATTTGTTTTTAGGGACAGCAAAACATTTAATGAAAAATGTATGGCTAAATGCTGAAACGCCAATTATTTCTAAAGAAAATTTGAATAAAATCCAGGAAAAGGTAGATGACGTCAAAGCACCATCATTTATTGGGCGTCTCCCGAAAAAGATATCAACATCGTTTGGAGGATTTACTGCTGATCAGTGGAAAACATGGACTCTCTTGTATTCTGTATTCTGCATTTGGAATATCGTTCCAACAGATGATTTGGAGCTGTGGAGGTTATTCGTATTGTCCTGCTTTCACCTTTGCTCTCCACGTATTACAACTGAAGAGCTACAAGAAGGACATGATTACCTAGTGGAATTTTGTAAATCGTTTGAAAAAAGATATGGAAAGGAACGTGTTACGCCAAACATGCATCTACACCTGCATCTCAAACAATGTATTTTAGATTACGGGCCTGTATATTCATTTTGGCTTTTCAGCTTCGAACGTTTCAATGGGATTTTAGGAGCGTTTCGAACTAACAATAGATCTGTTGAAATACAAATCATGAGAAAATTTCTCCAAAAGCATGAACTAAGAGATATCCCTTTACCAGAGAGATTTCGAGAAACTTTCCAACCAGTATTTCAACTTCTTCAGGAGGCACAACAAGTAGGAACACTTGGCGAAAGCATCCCATCAATACCATCAACACTTAATCTTTCAGTTGGTCAAGTACTACGTTGCTTAGAGTGGAGCAATATGAATGCATACTCATGTTTTTCACCTCGATCCATTGATGTTCTTGATGATGACTATACAGAATATCTCTTTAAAGCTTATGAAACAATTTTACCTCAACACTCGGTCATTGAATGTGTTACCGATACGTTTGAGAGAATTAGTACCATTGGATATTCGGGGACAAAGCTAGGGTCCTCTGACTCTAGACTGGAACGTTCTTCCTTCATTCTTGCAAGTTGTTGGTGTGGCCAATATAGTGGCAGTATTGAGACCGATTCATTTGACTTGCGCCCCGGTGTTGTCGATTTATTTCTTAAACAAACCATTATAATTGATGGCAAGCAGGAATCATTGTGTATGGCAAAGGTTCGATGGTATCAGCGACATCCAGAAAGACACAGGATTGGCAGACCACATGAAATTTGGTGCAGAAACTTGTTTGAAATGGAAGGGCCCTCTACATTCATTCCCATACAAAGGATACACAGCCAGTTTGTTGCTGCTTACGATGTTATTGACAAAGAAAGAGTATTAATTGTTTGTCCTTTACAACGTAAATTGTACGGATGATGGAGATGACAGTAAAGTATCATCCAGGAAAAATATTCAAAGCTATCAAAAATAAACTGTTTGAACTGTGCATCAGTAACTAGATAGTCAAAATGAAAATTGAATGAATTCTTTGATGAGTTTAAAAGTAGATGAATTAAAATAATTATGAATGAAATTGCATATATTGCCAATAAAAAAGATGAATTCATATGTTTAGACTAAACAAAATTGATGCTTCAAATAATATTACAGATGTTAGCGGTTTGAAATGCAGCTGAGGTTAATGGGTTAATGAGTTTTCTTATTGTCACTGGAAAAAACGCATGTACGACTTACGCATATTAAAAATACATCGTCCGCGTTTTTTCCTGTGTGTATCAACGCATATAACCTCACTTTCATGACATCAAAGCAAAACAATGATTGAATTAATGTGGTCGCAACATTGATGTCATGCGTTAGGAGAAAAAATTGACACATATGACTGAGATGGACCTGCATGCACTCCCCCCTCGTAAATCGTAAAAACAAGCCAACATCCATCATAATTCAGTTGAAAAATTATTGATTTGTTTTGAAAAGTTTTGATTGCAATAAATTGAAACGGAAACCTCACATCGGATATACTCAGTTTGGGGTATTGTATTTGCTCCCCAGGTAAATATGGGGCAAAGCCTAGTGCAAAGTTGATTTCATATGTGCCCTTCATTTGACAATATGGCAAATATAGGGCAAAAACGGTTATCATATATCCCCACTGGGTAAATGCGTCTAAACTAAGGGCAAATATATAACATATTTACCCATGTGTTCAGATATATGGCAAAGCAATGGCAAATTTATTAGAAATTTACCCCGACCTTTGCCTGCATAGGCAAATGTATGGGCAAATATAGAGCACCATATTTGCCCAACATTTGCCAAGCGGACATATGATGACCAAATCCATTATTTCGTCGAGTGTTCCGTGGTATCTGTATAGGAAAATGCAATCGATATTCCTGTTTGGTATCGTATTCATCTTATCTATGTTTTGAAATGTGCAAATGAATGTCTTACCTCTGGTGAGCTGTCTGGCATAATCCCATCACGTTTTCATCTTGGTCGATGTTTTTAACCGGTGTCATCCGTTTCTTAGGGGAGGGCGTAGTGGGGGGGTTGGCTTTGGTAGATTAGTGTCTGCTTGCTTCATGAAATAGAGAAGGCCAGTGGTTAGAGGAGATTGATCTGGAGCTGAAGATTTAGATCATATACCTACCTTGTATTCCGCGCTTATCGTCATGCAAGCCCTCTTTGCTTTGCCGTGCTTGAGGGTGAGATCGTACCAAGCTTCCTGGACTTTTCGGGAATGTTTCATTAAAATAGCAAGATCGGAGAGTTGGGCGTCTGTGGCCCCCTTCCCTTTAAGATGGGTTACCCACATCTAGAAACATGCAATAAAATGTTAATGATCATGTGGAAAGGGTCGGGGTAAGGGTCAAGGAAAAATTACCTTTCTGACCGTGGTGCTCTTGAACTTTTTCCCTGGCATTAGGGGAACACCCGTCAATCTCGCAAACCTGCCCATGACAACGTGAACTCGAGAGGAGGTTACAGCCTGCCCAGTTGTTGAAACAAACAAGTGACCGGACTCTTTGCCTTGCAACAAGAAGGGCCTCACTGAGCGCTTGTATGCTACCAGCATCCTCATTGTCTGTGAAACAACAACATGAAGATCAATGTTATGAGGATGATTGCAAGTTACATCACTTGGAATCTACTACGCCACTTACCTCGGTATCGAGATAAATGGTCAGGGGACCATTGGCAGTAGAGGTCTTGTGATGCAATACGGATAATTCGTAGTAGCCGTCGCCATCGAGAGTACTTCGACTGTCCTCGTAGTCTTGCGGCATGACATTAGCTATTAGGGAGGCCCTAAGAAACAGAAGAAATATGAGGTCAAAATAAAGAGAACATAAGCAATGACATTAAACATCATACCTTGCAGCAAAGGCAACGACCAGAAAAGACGCCAAGTAGTCTGTAAGCTGTCTAGCTTCGTCCACGGTGGCTACCTGTGCTGTCATCACTTTTCTGTTCTCGTATAGGGAGAGGAGGCGGCGTTTACAACGTCTTCCGTGTGCTGATTCTAATATGGCTTTCACCTAAGCACAAGAAACCAGGGATTACTTAACATGATAATACATAAACGCCCTTTCTTTATGTGTGTTACCTCATCTAGGGACAGCTGGTTTTTTTTTGTCCCTCAACTCCTGCTTATTTCTTTGTTCGGCGCATTGCTTTTTCAACGTCTTACGCCAAGCGTTCTGTAGAATCTTGAGCCGGGTAAGGGCTTCCTAAAAAATGAGTATGTTGATTGATAGATCGCAAAATCAAAACATGGTAAATAGCTGTAATATTTACCGATTCATGCACATTGAGATTGTGCATTCTGAATTGAAGATTCCAATCTAGAAAGTTTTCCAGTGCTCTGGAATAAACTTTAAGTGTTGTCCCGGCTTAGACTTTAGTTGCGGTGCCATCGCGGTGTGGTTGAAAAAACCGGCTCCACAATCGATCAGGGTCTTCAAAGGCGTCCATCAGGGTGTCCCCGCCATCCGAACTGGTTCTGAATATCTTCTTCACCTGAAATGGAAAAGTGGGATGTGTTATCCAATAAAGTTATTATTATTATTATTATTATTATTATTATTATTATTATTATTATTATTATTATTATTATCATTATTATTATTATATTTATTATTATTATATTTATTATTATTAGTAGTAGTAATAGTAGTAGCTGCTGCTACTGCTACTACTACTACTATTATCATAGAAGTGAGTTACCTTCGCGACTTCCTCTTTCGCCTGATCAGTGTCCATATCTCCCCTGTGAGGAGTCTGCTTAAAAACCAAGTAGGAAGAGAGCAGCACACTAATATTGTTGGAGGTTGGAGCTTTTCCCTTTCCCTTGCCTTTAATTACCTTTAATTACCAGTGGAGATACGTCCGAGACGTCGGACATGTCTGCCTCATCCTCTTCATCAGCGCTGTCGTTATCTGTATAGTCCTCAGGTTCAAATTCTGAGACAGAGTCAGAGAATGACTCAATCTCAGAGTCTGTCTCTGGAATCGAGGTAACTACAGCATGGCTGAAAAGGAGAGAATCAGTGGTCATCAATCTTGTTACCTTAACAAGTTATTATGCCATTATATGCGTACCTTTTCTCGTGACCTTTGACATTGGCAAGTGGCACTTCTGATTCATCCGATTGTGAGTCAGTGACTCGACCAGTATTGAATGAGGTATCCACAGTATGGCTGAAAGGTAGAGAAACAGTGGTCATAAAACTTGTTTGCATGACAAGTTCTTATGCCATAATATGCGTACCTTTTCTCGTGGGGCAGGTTCTTCTTCTGACTCATCAGATTGTGATTCATGGATTGAAGAAGGATGGATGGAGGTATGGCTGAAAGGGAGAGAAACAGTGGTCATCCAAATTGTTTGCTTAACAAGTTCTAATGCCATAATATGCGTACCTTTTCTCGTGGGGCAGGTTGTACTTCTGACTCATCAGATTGTGATTCATGGATTGAAGAAGGATGGATGGAGGTATGGCTGAAAGGGAGAGAAACAGTGGTCATCCAAATTGTTTGCTTAACAAGTTCTAATGCCATAATATGCGTACCTTTTCTTGTGGCCTTTGGTTTGCGCAGGTTGTACTTCTGACTCATTAGATTCTGATTCATGGATTGAAGAAGGATGGATGGAGGTATGGCTGAAAGGGAGAGAAACAGTGGTCATCAAAATTGTTTTCTTAACAAGTTCTTATCCCATATAAGGGTACCTTTTCTTCAGTCTTTTGGTCTTCGTAGACGTTTTGATTTTGGAAACTACTGTGGACTGCTTCTCCTCCTTCTCTTTCTTCATCTGCACCCTATTTAGTAAATGGTAGCAACATGAATGTGGTGTTCCATAGCAAATTACTGGACATACATTATAGCTCACCAATCCTTAGCCGACTTCTTTAATTGTTTGTATTTGATTGGGTCCTTTCCCCTTGTGAGAGAATGCTGCGTAGCTAGGTGTCTATCCAGCCTCGCGGCAACTTTGCCACAACCATCCCAGGGACATATCTTCCAAGTGAGCTTGGTCGTTTTTTTCTCGCTGGCTCTCTTTTTAAGGAAAACGGACCTAGATGCAAGTCTTGCATCTTGCAACGCCTTTCCCACCAGCCCATGAAACTCCACGAGGTGCCGCTTGATTTTATAGACCGTTTTGCCGCATAGACTGCACAAATTCTTCTTATCTTTTTAGGGGTCTGAGTACTTTTATCGGGACGTCATCCTCATAATGTTCCTCCATATGTACCTTGAATGGCGGAGTACTTTGTGGCTCACAATCGATCTTAAATGAAAATAGTTTAACCAGTGGATGGATGGATGGATGGATGGATGGATGGATGGATGGATGGATGGATGGATGGATGGATGGATGGATGGATGGATGGATGGATGGATGGATGGATGGATGGATGGATGGATGGATGGATGGATGGATGGATGGATGGATGGATGGATGGATGGATGGATGGATGGATGGATGGATGGATGGATGGATGGATGGATGGATGGATGGATGGATGGATGGATGGATGGATGGATGGATGGATGGATGGATGGATGGATGGATGGATGGATGGATGGATGGATGGATGGATGGATGGATGGATGGATGGATGGATGGATGGATGGATGGATGGATGGATGGATGGATGGATGGATGGATGGATGGATGGATGGATGGATGGATGGATGGATGGATGGATGGATGGATGGATGGATGGATGGATGGATGGATGGATGGATGGATGGATGGATGGATTGGATGGATGGATGATGGATGGGATGGATGGATGGATGGATGATGGATGGATGGATGGATGGATGGATGGATGGATGGATGGATGGATGGATGATGGATGGATGGATGGATGGATGGATGGATGGATGGATGGATGGATGGATGGATGGATGGATAGATTACCATCTCCTCTTCTTTCTCTTCGATGTCTTCAGTTTGGCAAGCAACCTCTTGCTGGTGTTCTGCCCTTTTGCTTTGTGGCGCACAATCGATCTGAAATTAAAATAGTTAGTTTAACCAGTGCTGGATGGATAGCTAGATAGCTAGATAGATTACCTTCTCTTCTTCAAGTGGGGCTTCCCCTTCTGTTTGGCATTCCACCTCTTGCCGCAGTTCAGCCCTTGCTCTATCAAGGCTGGCCAGGCGCCCGAATTCTTCCAATGAGGCGGTAGATGTCGTTCTTAACGATCGATGCATTCGACATCTATGATGAGCTAAAAGGCCCGCCATGGCAAAGCCAAAGCGCTGGCTCTTGATCGATGATTCTTCCGAGTCCTCTTCCTCTAACTGCACGCACTGATATTGCAGAAATGAGATTGTTCTCGCCATCTCATCCTGCCATTGCTCTTTATTGCTTTCAAAAAAGTTATCCATTTTGAAACTGGAAAAAAAGGAATAAAAAAAGGAATATCTTGGTATAAAGCCCTTACTGCGCATGCGCACGATCACGTGACCACCCATAACCGTCATAGTGACCTTCTACGGGTCAAGGGCTTTGGCATGGTGCATGTCTCATGCCAATAGGCCCAAGGGTTGCGGAGATATAGCAAGCAACACCTACGCATACATAAATCGCCTGTTAACCCACCCACCCCTCCCCTAGCAATCCGCCATTGTTCCAAAACACATGTATCAATGTTGCAATTTATTCGATCAATCATCGCTAATAACTACAAATCTAGAGCACAACTGACACAATGCAATACATCAAAGTGGAGATCTCACTGTTATCTATCACGATCGTGAGCTATTTTCTGCAGAGCGATCAATCAAAGGGGGGGGGGAGGAGCCAAAAACCACAGACCCGAAAAATATCAACTTACCTCTCGAAAGGTCAAAATAAAAAGTAGCAGGGGGAGGGGAGAGTAGGAATACACATACAACTTTTATTACTTGGGTAAAAGATTGATTTCGTGAAGTTCACAGTGTTCGAACGAGCTGAACATCACAAAACAACAAGGTAACACCCTAGTGTAAAAAAGTCCGGCTTTCAAGTCTATCGCAGGTTGGCATTAGAAACCATATCAGAAATTGGGGTTAGAAACCCTAGCGAAAAATCCGGCTTTAAAGTCTATCGCACGTTGGGGTTAGAAACCATAGCAGAAATTGGGGTTAGAAACCCTAGTGAAAAATGCGGCTTTAAAGTCTATCGCATGTTGGGGTTAGAAACCTTAGCAGAATTTGTGGTTAGAACCCCTATCGAAAAATCCGGCTTTAAACTCTATCGCAGGTTGGGGTTAGTAACCCTAGCAGAAATGGGGGTTAGAAACCCTAGCAGAAATTGGGGTTAGAAATCCTAGCAAAAAGTCCGGATTTCAAGTCATCGCAGGTTGGGGTTAAAAACCCTAGCAGAAATTGGGGTTAGAAACCCTAGCAGAAATTGGGGTTAGAAGACCTATCGAAAAATCCGGATTTAAACTCTATCGAAGGTTGGGATTAGAAACCCTAGCAGAAATTGGGGTTACAAACCTTATCAGAAATTGGGATTATAAACCCTAGCAGAAATTGGGGATAGATACCCTAGCAGAAATTGGGGTTAGAAACCCTAGCAGAAATTGGGCTTAGTAAACATAGCGAAAAATCTGGCTTTAAACTCTTTAGCAGGTTGGGGTTAGAAAACCTAGCAGAAATTGGGGTTAGAAAGCGTAGCGAGAAATCGGGCTTTAAACTCTATAGCAGGTTGTGATTAGAAAACATAGCAGAAATTGGGGTTAGAAACCCTAGCCAACAGTCGGGCTTTAAACTGTATAGCAGGTTGGGTTGGAAACACTAGCAGAAATTGGGGTTAGAAACCCTAGCAGAAGTTGGGTTTAGAAACTCTATCGAAAAATCGGGCTTTAAACTTTTTAGCAGGTTGTGATTAGAAAACCTAGCAGAAATTGGGGTTAGAAAGCGTAGCGAGAAATCGGGCTTTAAACTCTATAGCAGGTTGTGATTAGAAAAACTAGCAGAAATTGGGGTTAGAAACCCTAGCAGAAATTGGGGTTAGAAATCCTAGCGAAAAGTCCAGATTTAAAGTCATCGCAGGTTGGGGTTAGAAACCCTAGCAGAAATTGGGGTTAGAAACCCTAGCAGAAATTTGGGATGGAAACCCTAGCAGAATTTGGGGGTAGAAAACCTATCGAAAAATCCGGATTTAAACTCTATCGCAGGTTGGGATTAGAAACCCTAGCAGAAAATGTGCTAGAAACCCTAGCAAAAATTGGGGTTAAAAAACCTAGCAAAAAATCAGGGCTTAAAGTCATCGCAGGTTGCAGTTAGAAACCCTAGCAGAAGTTGGGGTTAAAAACTCTAGCGAAAAATCGGGCTTTAAACTCTATAGCAGGTTGGGGTTAGAAACCCTAGCGGAAATTGGGGTTAGAAACACTAGCGAAAAATCCGGATTTTAAGTCTTCGCAGGTTGGGGTTAGAAACCCTAGTAGAAATTGGGTTTAGAAACCCTAGCAAAAAAACGGGCTTTAAACCATATAGCAGTTTGGGGTAAGAAACCCTACAAGAAATTGTGGTTAGAAACCCTATCGAAAATTCGGTCTATTAAGTCTATCGCAGGTTGGGGTTAGAAACACAGCAGAAGTTGGGGTTGGAAATCCTAGCAGAAATAGGGGTTAGAAACCCTAGCAGAAATTGGGGTTAGAAACCCTAGCAGAAATTGGTGTTAGAAACCCTAGCAGAAATTGGGGTTAGAAACCCTAGCAGAAATTGGGGTTAGAAACTCTATCGAAATTTAGGGATTTAAACTCTTTAGCAGGTTGGGGTTAGAAAACCAAGCAGAAATTGAGGTTAGAAAGCGTAGCGAGAAATCGGGCTTTAAACTCTATAGCAGGTTGGGGTTAGAAACCCTAGCGGAAATTGGGGTTAGACACTCTATCGAAAAATCGGGCTTTAAACTCTTTACCGGGTTGGGGTTAGAAAACCTTGCAGAAATTGGGGTTAGAAAGTGTAGCGAGTAATCGGGCTTTAAACTCTATAGCAGGTTGTGAGTAGAAAACCTAGCAGAAATTGGGGTTAGAACCCCTAGCAGAAATTGGGGTTAGAAACCCTTTGACACATTGGGATTAGAAACCCTAGCAGAAATTGGGGTTAGAAACCCTAGCAGAAATTTGGGATGGAAACCCTAGCAAAAAAACGGGCTTTAAACCATATAGCAGTTTAGGGTAAGAAACCCTAGCAGAAATTGTGGTTAGAAACCCTAGCAGAAATTGGGGTTAGAAACCCTATGGAAAAATCCGGCTTAAAACTCTATCGCAGGTTGGGATTAGAAACCCTAGCAAAAATTGGGGTTACAAACCTTATAAGAAATTGGGATTAGAAACCCTAGCAGAAATTGGGGATAGATACCCTAGCAGAAATTGGGGTTAGAAATCCTAGCGGAAATTAAGGTTAGAAACTCTATCAGAAATTGGGATTAGAAACCCTAGGAGAAATTGGGGTTAGAAGAGCTATCGTAAAATCCGCATTTAAACTCTATCGCAGGTTGGGATTAGAAACCCTAGCAAAAATTGGGGTTACAAACCTTATAAGAAATTGGGATTAGAAACCCTAGCAGAAATTTGGGATAGATACCCTAGCAGAAATTGGGGTTAGAAATCCTAGCGGAAATTGGGGTTAGAAACTCTATCGAAAAATCGGGCTTTAAACTCTATAGCAGGTTGGGTTGGAAACACTAGCAGAAATTGCGGTTAGAAACCCTAGCATCAATTGGGGTTAGAAACCCTAGCGAAAAATCGGGCTTTAAACTCTTTAGCAGGTTGGGGTTAGAAAACCTATCAGAAATTGTGGTTAGAAAGCGTAGCGAGAAATCGGTCTTTAAACTCTATAGCAGGTTGGGGTTAGAAACCGTAGCAGAAATTGGGGTTAGAAATCCTATGGAAAAATCCGGCTTAAAACTCTATCGCAGGTTCCGGTTAGAAACCCTAGCAGAAATTGGGGTTAGAAACCTTATCAGAAATTGGGATTAGAAACCCTAGCAGAAATTGGGGCTAGAAACCCTAGCAGAAATTGGGGTTAGAAACCGTAGCAGAAATTGGGGTTAGAAACCTTATCAGAAATTGGGATTAGAAACCCCTAGCAGAAATTGGGGCTGGAAACACTAGCGGAAATTGGGGTTACAAACCCTAGCAGAAATTGGGGTTAGTAAACCTAGCAAAAAATACGGCTTTAAAGTCATCGAAGGTTGGTGTTAGAAACCCTAACAGAAATTGGGGTTAGAAACCCTAGCAGAAATTGGGATTAGAAACTCTAGCAAAAAATCCGGCTTTAAATTCATTGCAGGTTGGGGTTAGAAAACCTAGTAGAAATTGGGATTAGAAACCCTAGCCAACAGTCGGGCTTTAAACTCTATAGCAGGTTGGGTTGGAAATACTAGCAGAAATTGGGTTTAGAAACCCTAGCAGATATTGGGGTTAGAAAACCTAGCAGAAATTGGGGTTAGCAACCTTAGCAGAATATGGGGTTAGAAAGCGTAGCGAGAAATCGGGCTTTAAACTCTATCGCATGTTGCGGTTAGAAACCGTAGCAGAAATTGGGGTTAGAAAGCCTATGGAAAAATCCGGCTTAAAACTCTATCGCAGGTTTCGGTAAGAAACCCTAGCAGAAATTGGCGTTAGAAACCTTATCAGAAATTGGGATTAGAAACCCTAGCAGAAATTGGGGTTAGAAATCCTAGCGGAAATTGGGGTTAGAAACTCTATCGAAAAATCGGGCTTTAAACTCTATAGCAGGTTGGGTTGGAAACACTAGCAGAATTTGGGGTTAGAAAGCCTAGCAGAAATTGGGGTTAGAAACCCTAGCAGAAATTGTAGTTATAAAGCCAATCGAAAAATCCGGCTTTAAACTCTAACGCAGGTTCCGGTTAGAAACCCTAGCAGAAATTGGGGTTAGAAACCTTATCAGAAATTGGGATTAGAAACCCTAGCAGAAATTGGGGCTAGAAACCCTAGCAGAAATTGGGGTTAGAAACCGTAGCAGAAATTGGGGTTAGAAACCTTATCAGAAATTGGGATTAGAAACCCCTAGCAGAAATTGGGGCTGGAAACACTAGCGGAAATTGGGGTTACAAACCCTAGCAGAAATTGGGGTTAGTAAACCTAGCAAAAAATACGGCTTTAAAGTCATCGAAGGTTGGTGTTAGAAACCCTAACAGAAATTGGGGTTAGAAACCCTAGCAGAAATTGGGATTAGAAACTCTAGCAAAAAATCCGGCTGTAAATTCATTGCAGGTTGGGGTTAGAAAACCTAGTAGAAATTGGGATTAGAAACCCTAGCCAACAGTCGGGCTTTAAACTCTATAGCAGGTTGGGTTGGAAATACTAGCAGAAATTGGGTTTAGAAACCCTAGCAGATATTGGGGTTAGAAAACCTAGCAGAAATTGGGGTTAGCAACCTTAGCAGAATATGGGGTTAGAAAGCGTAGCGAGAAATCGGGCTTTAAACTCTATCGCATGTTGCGGTTAGAAACCGTAGCAGAAATTGGGGTTAGAAAGCCTATGGAAAAATCCGGCTTAAAACTCTATCGCAGGTTTCGGTAAGAAACCCTAGCAGAAATTGGCGTTAGAAACCTTATCAGAAATTGGGATTAGAAACCCTAGCAGAAATTGGGGTTAGAAATCCTAGCGGAAATTGGGGTTAGAAACTCTATCGAAAAATCGGGCTTTAAACTCTATAGCAGGTTGGGTTGGAAACACTAGCAGAATTTGGGGTTAGAAAGCCTAGCAGAAATTGGGGTTAGAAACTCTATCGAAAAATCGGGCTTTAAACTCTATAGCAGGTTGGGGTTAGAAACCCTAGCAGAAATTGGGGTTAGAAAGCGAAGCGAGAAATCGGACTTTAAACTCTATAGCAGGTTGTGATTAGAAAACCTAGCAGAAATTGGGGTTAGAAACCCTAGCCAACAGTCGGGCTTTAAACTCTATATAAGGTTGGGTTGGAAACACTAGCAGAAATTGGGGTTAGAAAGTCTATCAGAAATTGGGATTAGAAACTATAGCAGAAATTGGGGGCTCGAAACCCTAGCAGAAATTGGGGTTAGAAACACTAGCAGAAATTGGGGTTAGTAAACGTAGCGAAAAGTCGGGCTTTAAACTCTTTAGCAGGTTGGGGTTAGAGAGCCTAGCAGAAATTGGTGTTAGAAGCCCTAGCGAGAAATCAGGCTTTAAAGTCTATCGCAGGTTGGGGTTAGAAACCCCAGCAGAAATTAGAGTTAGAAACCCTAGCAGAAATTGGGGTTAGAAACACTAGCGAACAGTCGTGATTAGTAACCCTAGCAGAAATTGGGGTTAGAAACCCTAGCGGAAATTGGGGTTAGAAACCGTAGCCGAAATTGGGGTTAGAAACCTTATCAGAAATTGGGATTAAAAACCCCTAGCAGAAATTGGGGCTGGAAACACTAGCAGAAATTGGGGTTAGAAAGCCTATGGAAAAATCCGGCTTAAAACTCTATCGCAGGTTCCGGTTAGAAACCCTAGCATAAATTGGAGTTAGAAACCTTATCAGAAATTGGGATTAGAAACCCTAGCAGAAATTGGGGTTAGAAACCCTAGCAGAAATTGGGGTTAGAAACCGTAGCAGAAATTGGGGTTTGAAACCTTATCAGAAATTGGGATTAGAAACCCCTAGCAGAAATTGGGGCTAGAAACACTAGCAGAAATTGGGGTTAGAAAGCCAATCGAAAAATCCGGCTTTAAACTCTATTGCAGGTAAGGGTTAGAAACCGTAGCAGAAATTGGGGTTAGAAACCCTAGCAGAAATTGGGATTAGAAACCTTATCAGAAATTGGGGTTAAAAACCCTATGGAACAATCCATCTTAAAACTCTATTGCAGGTTGGGGTTAGAAACCCTAGCAGAAATTGCGGTTAGAAACCCTATGGAACAATCCGGCTTAAAACTCTATTGCAGGTTGCGTTTAGAAACCCTAGCAGAAATTGGGGTTAGAAACCTTATCAGAAATTGGGATTAGAAACCCTAGCAGAAATCGAGTCTAGAAATGCTAGCAGAAATTGGAGTTAGAAACCCTAGCGAAAAATCGGGCTTTAAACTCTTTAGCAGGTTGGGGTTAGAAAACCTAGCAGAAATTGGGGTTAGAAAGCGTAGCGAGAAATTGGTCATTAAACTCTATAGCAGGTTGGGGTTAGAAACCATAGCAGAAATTGGGGTTAGAAAGCCTAGCGAAAAATCCGGCTTAAAACTCTATCGCATGTTGCGGTTAGAAACCGTAGCAGAAATTGGTGTTAGAAACCCTATGGAAAAATCCGGCTTAAAACTCTATCGCAGGTTCCGGTCAGAAACCCTAGCAGAAATTGGGGTTAGAAACCTTATCAGAAATTGGGATTAGAAACCCTAGCAGAAATTGGGGCTAGAAACCCTAGCAGAAATTGGGGTTTGAAACCCTAGCAGAAATTGGGGTTAGAAACCTTATCAGAATCTGGGATTAGAAACCCCTAGCAGAAATTGGGGCTAGAAACACTAGCAGAAATTGGGGTTAGAAACCTTAGCAGAAATTGGAATTAGAAACCGTAGCAGAAATTGGGGTTAGAAACCCTAGCGAAAAATCGAGCTTTAAACTCTATAGCAGGTTGGGGTTAGAAACCCTAGCAGAAATTGGGGTTAGAAACTCTAGCAGAAAATGAGGTTAGAAACCGTAGCAGAAATTGTGGTTAGAAACCCTAGCAAAAAATCGGTCTTTAAACTCTATAGGAGGTTAGGGTGAGAAACACTAGCAGAAATTGGTATTAGAAACCCTATCGAAAAATAGGGCTTTAAACTCTTTAGCAGGTTGGGGTTAGAAAACCTAGCAGAAATTGGGGTTAGAAAGCGTAGCGAGAAATTGGTCTTTAAACTCTATAGCAGGTTGGGGTTAGAAACCGTAGCAGAAATTGGGGTTAGAAAGCCTAGCGAAAAATCCGGCTTAAAACTCTATCGCATGTTGCGGTTAGAAACCGTAGCAGAAATTGGTGTTAGAAACCCTATGGAAAAATCCGGCTTAAAACTCTATCGCAGGTTCCGGTCAGAAACCCTAGCAGAAATTGGGGTTAGAAACCTTATCAGAAATTGGGATTAGAAACCCTAGCAGAAATTGGGGCTAGAAACCCTAGCAGAAATTGGGGTTTGAAACCCTAGCAGAAATTGGGGTTAGAAACCTTATCAGAATCTGGGATTAGAAACCCCTAGCAGAAATTGGGGCTAGAAACACTAGCAGAAATTGGGGTTAGAAACCTTAGCAGAAATTGGAATTAGAAACCGTAGCAGAAATTGGGGTTAGAAACCCTAGCGAAAAATCGAGCTTTAAACTCTATAGCAGGTTGGGGTTAGAAACCCTAGCAGAAATTGGGGTTAGAAACACTAGCAGAAAATGAGGTTAGAAACCGTAGCAGAAATTGTGGTTAGAAACCCTAGCAAAAAATCGGTCTTTAAACTCTATAGGAGGTTAGGGTGAGAAACACTAGCAGAAATTGGTATTAGAAACCCTATCGAAAAATAGGGCTTTAAACTCTTTAGCAGGTTGGGGTTAGAAAACCTAGCAGAAATTGGGGTTAGAAAGCGTAGCGAGAAATCTGGCTTTAAACTCTATAGCAGGTTGGGGTTAGAAACCGTAGCAGAAATTGGGGTTAGAAACCCTATGGAAAAATCCGGCTTAAAACTCTATCGCAAGTTGCGGTTAGAAAACCTAGCAGAAATTGGGGTTAGAAAGTGTAGCGAGAAATCGGGCTTTAAAGTCTATCGCAGGTTGGGGTTAGAATTCCTAGCAGAAATTGGAGTTAGAAACCCTAGCAGAAATTGGGGTTAGAAACCCTAGCAGAAATTGGGGTTAGAAACTCTATCGAAAAATCGGGCTTTAAACTCTTTAGCGGGTTGGTGTTAGAAAACCTAGCAGAAATTGGGGTTAGAAAGTGTAGCGAGAAATCGGGCTTTAAAGTCATCGTAGGTTGGGATTAGAAACCTTAGCAGAAAATGGGGTTAGAAACCGTAGCAGAAATTGGGGTTAGAAACCCTATGGAAAAATCCGGCTTAAAACTCTATCGCAAGTAGCGGTTAGAAAACCTAGCAGAAATTGGGGTTAGAAAGTGTAGCGAGAAATCGGGCTTTAAAGTCTATCGCAGGTTGGGGTTAGAATTCCTAGCAGAAATTGGAGTTAGAAACCCTAGCAGAAATTGGGGTTAGAAACCCTAGCAGAAATTGGGGTTAGAAACTCTATCGAAAAATCGGGCTTTAAACTCTTTAGCGGGTTGGGGTTAGAAAACCTAGCAGAAATTGGGGTTAGAAAGTGTAGCGAGAAATCGGGCTTTAAAGTCATCGTAGGTTGGGATTAGAAACCTTAGCAGAAAATGGGGTTAGAAACCGTAGCCGAAATTGGGGTTAGAAACCCTATGGAAAAATCCGGCTTAAAACTCTATCGCAAGTTGCGGTTAGAAAACCTAGCAGAAATTGGGGTTAGAAAGTGTAGCGAGAAATCGGGATTTAAAGTCTATCGCAGGTTGGGGTTAGAATTCCTAGCAGAAATTGGAGTTAGAAACCCTAGCAGAAATTGGGGTTAGAAACCCTAGCAGAAATTGGGGTTAGAAACTCTATCGAAAAATCGGGCTTTAAACTCTTTAGCGGGTTGGGGTTAGAAAACCTAGCAGAAATTGGGGTTAGAAAGTGTAGCGAGAAATCGGGCTTTAAAGTCATCGTAGGTTGGGATTAGAAACCTTAGCAGAAAATGGGGTTAGAAACCGTAGCAGAAATTGGGGTTAGAAACCCTAGCGAAAAATCGGTCTTTAAACTCTATAGGAGGTTGGGGTGAGAAACCTTAGCAGAAATTGTGGTTAAAAAACCTAGCGAAAAATCGGGCTTTAAACTCTTTAGCAGGTTGGAGTTAGAAAACCTAGCAGAAATTGGGGTTAGAAAGCGTAGCGAGAAATTGGTCTTTAAACTCTATAGCAGGTTGGGGTTAGAAACCCTAGCAGAAATTGGGGTTAGAAAGCCTAGCGAAAAATCCGGCTTTAAACTCTATAGCAGGTTGGGGTTAGAAACCGTAGCAGAAATTGGGGTTAGAAACCCTATGGAAAAATCCGGCTTAAAACTCTATCGCAAGTTGCGGTTAGAAAACCTAGCAGAAATTGGGGTTAGAAAGTTTAGCGAGAAATCGGGCTTTAAAGTCTATCGCAGGTTGGCGTTAGAATTCCTAGCAGAAATTGGAGTTAGAAACCCTAGCAGAAATTGGGGTTAGAAACCCTAGCAGAAATTGGGGTTAGAAACTCTATCGAAAAATCGGGCTTTAAACTCTATAGCAGGTTGGGGTTAGAAACCCTAGCAGAAATTGGTGTTAGAAGCCCTAGCGAGAAATTGGGATTAGTAACCTTATCAGAATCTGGGATTAGAAACCCCTAGCAGAAATTGGGGCTGGAAACACTAGCGGAAATTGGGGTTACAAATCCTAGCAGACATTGGGGTTAGTAAACCTAGCGAAAAATCTGGCTTTAAAGTCATCGTAGGTTGGGATTAGAAACCTTAGCAGAAATTGGGTTTAGAAACACTAGCAGAAATTGGGGTTAGAAACTATCGAAAAATCGGTCTTTAAACTCTATAGCAGGTTGGGGTTAGAAACCCTAGCAGAAATTGGGGTTAGAAACCCTAGCAGAAATTGGGGTTAGAAACCCTAGCAGAAATTGGGGTTAGATACCCAATCGAAAAGTCCGGCTTTAAACTCTATCGCAGGTAGGGGTTAGAAACCGTAGCAGAAATTGGGGTTAGAAAGTCTATCAGATATTGGGATTAGAAACCCTAGCAGAAATTGGGGTTAGAAATGCGTATCGAGAAATCGGGCTTTAAAGTCTATCGCAGGTTGGGGTTAGAAACCCTAGCAGAAATTGGGGTTAGAAACCCTAGCAGAAATTGGGGTTAGAAACCCTAGCAGAAATTGGGGTTAGAAACTCTATCGAAAAATCGGGCTTTAAACTCTATAGCAGGTTGGGGTTAGAAACCCTAGCAGAAATTGGGGTTAGAAACCCTAGCAGAAATTGGGGTTAGAAACTCTATCGAAAAATCGGACTTTAAACTCTATAGCAGGTTGGGGTTAGAAACCCTAGCAGAAATTGGTGTTAGAAACCCTAGCAGAAATTGGGGTTAGAAACTATCGAAACATCGGGCTTTAAAGTCTATCGCAGGTTGGGGTTAGAAACCCTAGCAGAAATTGGGGTTAGAAACCCTAGCAGAAATTGGGGTTAGAAACCCTAGCAGAAATTGGGGTTAGAAACTCTATCGAAAAATCGGGCTTTAAACTCTATAGCAGGTTGGGGTTAGAAACCCTAGCAGAAATTGGTGTTAGAAGCCCTAGCGAGAAATTGGGATTAGTAACCTTATCAGCATCTGGGATTAGAAACCCCTAGCAGAAATTGGGGCTGGAAACACTAGCGGAAATTGGGGTTACAAACCCTAGCAGAAATTGGGGTTAGTAAACCTAGCGAAAAATCTGGCTTTAAAGTCATCGTAGGTTGGGATTAGAAACCTTAGCAGAAATTGGGTTTAGAAACACTAGCAGAAATTGGGGTTAGAAACTATCGAAAAATCGGTCTTTAAACTCTATAGCAGGTTGGGGTTAGAAACCTTAGCAGAAATTGGGGTTAGAAACCCTAGCAGAAATTGGGGTTAGAAACCCTAGCAGAAATTGGGGTTAGAAACCCTAGCAGAAATTGGGGTTAGATACCCAATCGAAAAGTCCGGCTTTAAACTCTATCGCAGGTAGGGGTTAGAAACCGTAGCAGAAATTGGGGTTAGAAAGTCTATCAGATATTGGGATTAGAAACCCTAGCAGAAATTGGGGTTAGAAAGCGTATCGAGAAATCGGGCTTTAAACTCTATAGCAGGTTGCGATTAGAAAACCTAGCAGAAATTGGGGTTAGAAACACTAGCCAACAGTCGGGCTTTAAACTCTATAGCATGTTGGGTTGGAAAAACTAGAAGAAATTTGGGTTAGAAACCCTAGCAGAAATTGGGGTTAGAAATTCTATCGAAAAATAGGGCTTTAAACTCTTTAGCAGGTTGGGGTTAGAAAACCTAGCAGAAAATGGGGTTAGAAACTCTATCGAAAAATCGGGCTTTAAACTCTTTAGCGGGTTGGGGTTAGAAAACCTAGCAGAAATTGGGGTTAGAAAGTGTAGCGAGAAATCGGGCTTTAAACTCTATAGCAGGTTGGGGTTAGAAACCGTAGCAGAAATTGGGGTTAGAAACCTTATGGAAAAATCCGGCTTAAAACTCTATCGCAAGTTGCGGTTAGAAAACCTAGCAGAAATTGGGGTTAGAAAGTGTAGCGAGAAATCGGGCTTTAAAGTCTATCGCAGGTTGGGGTTAGAATTCCTAGCAGAAATTTGAGTTAGAAACCCTAGCAGAAATTGGGGTTAGAAAGTCTATCAGATATTGGGATTAGAAACCCTAGCAGAAATTGGGGTTAGAAAGCGTATCGAGAAATCGGGCTTTAAACTCTATAGCAGGTTGGGGTTAGAAACCCTAGCAGAAATTGGGGTTACAAACCTTATCAGAAATTGGGATTATAAACCCTAGCAGAAATTGGGGATAGATACCCTAGCAGAAATTGGGTTTAGAAACCCTAGCAGAAATTGGGGTTAGAAAGTGTAGCGAGAAATCGGGCTTTAAACTCTATAGCAGGTTGGGGCTGGAAACACTAGCAGAAATTGGGATTAGAAACCCTAGCAGAAATTGGGGTTAGAAACTATCGAAAAATCGGTCTTTAAACTCTATAGCAGGTTGGGGTTAGAAACCCTAGCAGAAATTGGGGTTAGAAACCCTAGCAGAAATTGGGGTTAGAAACACTAGCAGAAATTGGGGTTAGAAACCCTAGCAGAAATTGGGGTTAGAAAGTGTAGCGAGAAATCGGGCTTTAAACTCTATAGCAGTTAGGGGTTAGAAACCGTAGCAGAAATTGGGGTTAGAAAGTCTATCATATATTGGGATTAGAAACCCTAGCAGAAATTGGGGTTAGAAAGCGTAGCGAGAAATCGGGCTTTAAACTCTATAGCAGGTTGGGGTTAGAAACCGTAGCAGAAATTGGGGTTAGAAACCTTATGGAAAAATCCGGCTTAAAACTCTATCGCAAGTTGCGGTTAGAAAACCTAGCAGAAATTGGGCTTAGAAAGTGTAGCGAGAAATCGGGCTTTAAAGTCTATCGCAGGTTGGGGTTAGAATTCCTAGCAGAAATTGGAGTTAGAAACCCTAGCAGAAATTGGGGTTAGAAACCCTAGCAGAAATTGGGGTTACAAACTCTATCGAAAAATCGGGCTTTAAACTCTTTAGCGGGTTGGGGTTAGAAAACCTAGCAGAAATTGGGGTTAGAAAGTGTAGCGAGAAATCGGGCTTTAAACTCTATAGCAGGTTGGGGCTGGAAACACTAGCCGAAATTGGGATTAAAAACCCTAGCAGAAATTGGGGTTAGAAAGTGTAGCGAGAAATCGGGCTTTAAACTCTTTAGCGGGTTGGGGTTATAAAACCTAGCAGAAATTGGGGTTAGAAAGTGTAGCGAGAAATCGGGCTTTAAACTCTATAGCAGGTTGGGGCTGGAAACACTAGCAGAAATTGGGTTTAGAAACCGTAGCAGAAATTGGGGTTAGAAACCCTATGGAAAAATCCGGCTTAAAACTCTATCGCACGTTGCGGTTAGAAACCCTAGCAGAAATTGGGGTTACAAACCTTATCAGAAATTGGGATTAGAAACCCTAGCAGAAATTGGGGATAGGTACCCTAGCAGAAATTGGGGTTAGAAACCCTAGCAGAAATTGGGGTTAGAAAGCGTAGCGAGAAATCGGGCTTTAAACTCTATCGCAAGTTGCGGTTAGAAAACCTAGTAGAAATTGGGCTTAGAAAGTGTAGCGAGAACTCGGGCTTTAAAGTCTATCGCAGGTTGGGGTTAGAATTCCTAGCAGAAATTGGAGTTAGAAACCCTAGCAGAAATTGGGGTTAGAAACCCTAGCAGAAATTGGGGTTAGAAACTCTATCGAAAAATCGGGCTTTAAACTCTTTAGCGGGTTGGGGTTAGAAAACCTAGCAGAAATTGGGGTTAGAAAGTGTAGCGAGAAATCGGGCTTTAAACTCTATAGCAGGTTGGGGCTGGAAACACTAGCCGAAATTGGGATTAAAAACCCTAGCAGAAATTGGGGTTAGAAAGTGTAGCGAGAAATCGGGCTTTAAACTCTTTAGCGGGTTGGGGTTATAAAACCTAGCAGAAATTGGGGTTAGAAAGTGTAGCGAGAAATCGGGCTTTAAACTCTATAGCAGGTTGGGGCTGGAAACACTAGCAGAAATTGGGTTTAGAAACCGTAGCAGAAATTGGGGTAAGAAACCCTATGGAAAAATCCGGCTTAAAACTCTATCGCACGTTGCGGTTAGAAACCCTAGCAGAAATTGGGGTTACAAACCTTATCAGAAATTGGGATTAGAAACCCTAGCAGAAATTGGGGATAGGTACCCTAGCAGAAATTGGGGTTAGAAACCCTAGCAGAAATTGGGGTTAGAAAGTGTAGCGAGAAATCGGGCTTTAAACTCTATAGCAGGTTGGGGCTGGAAACACTAGCAGAAATTGGGATTAGAAACCCTAGCAGAAATTGGAGTTAGTAAACCTAGCGAAAAATCTGGCTTTAAAGTCATCGTAGGTTGCGATTAGAAACCTTAGAAGAAATTGGGGTTAGAAACCCTAGCAGAAATTGGGGTTAGAAACTATCGAAAAATCGGTCTTTAAACTCTATAGCAGGTTGGGGTTAGAAACCCTAGCAGAAATTGGGGTTAGAAACCCTAGCAGAAATTGGGGTTAGAAACACTAGCCGAAATTGGGGTTAGAAACCCTAGCAGAAATTGGGGTTAGAAAGTGTAGCGAAAAATAGGGCTTTAAACTCTTTAGCAGGTTGGGGTTAGAAAACCTAGCAGAAATTTGGGTTAGAAAGCGTAGCGAGAAATCGGGCTTTAAACTCTATAGCAGGTTGGGGTTAGAAACCGTAGCAGAAATTGGGGTTAGAAACCTTATGGAAAAATCCGGCTTAAAACTCTATCGCAAGTTGCGGTTAGAAAACCTAGCAGAAATTGGGCTTAGAAAGTGTAGCGAGAAATCGGGCTTTAAAGTCTATCGCAGGTTGGGGTTAGAATTCCTAGCAGAAATTGGAGTTAGAAACCCTAGCAGAAATTGGGGTTAGAAACCCTAGCAGAAATTGGGGTTAGAAACTTTATCGAAAAATCGGGCTTTAAACTCTTTAGCGGGTTGGGGTTAGAAAACCTAACAGAAATTGGGGTTAGAAAGTGTAGCGAGAAATCGGGCTTTAAACTCTATAGGAGGTTGCGGTTAGAAACCCTAGCAGAAATTAGGGTTAGAAACCTTAGCAGAAATTGGTGTTAGAAACCTTATCAGAAATTGGGATTAGAAACCCTAGCAGAAATTGGGGCTAGAAACACTAGCAGAAATTGGGATTAGAAACCCTAGCAGAAATTGGGGTTAGAAAGCGTAGCGAGAAATCGGGCTTTAAACTCTTTAGCGGGTTGGGGTTAGAAAACCTAGCAGAAATTGGGGTTAGAAAGTGTAGCGAGAAATCGGGCTTTAAACTCTATAGCAGGTTGGGGCTGGAAACACTAGCAGAAATTGGGTTTAAAAACCGTAGCAGAAATTGTGGTTAGAAACCCTATGGAAAAATCCGGCTTAAAACTCTATCGCACGTTGCGGTTAGAAACCCTAGGAGAACTTGGGGTTACAAACCTTATAAGAAATTGGGATTAGAAACACTAGCAGAAATTGGGATTAGAAACCCTAGCAGAAATTGGGGTTAAAAGACCTATCGAAAAATCCGGATTTAAACTCTATCGCAGGTTGGGGCTGGAAACACTAGCAGAAATTGGGATTAAAAACCCTAGCAGAAATTGGGGTTAAAAGACCTATCGAAAAATCCGGATTTAAACTCTATCGCACGTTGCGGTTAGAAACCCTAGCAGAAATTGGGGTTACAAACCTTATCAGAAATTGGGATTATAAACCCTAGCAGAAATTGGGGATAGATACCGTAGCAGAAATTGGGGTTAGAAACCCTAGCAGAAATTGGGGTTAGAAAGTGTAGCGAGAAATCGGGCTTTAAACTCTATAGCAGGTTGGGGCTGGAAACACTAGCAGAAATTGGGATTAGAAACCCTAGCAGAAATTGGAGTTAGTAAACCTAGCGAAAAATCTGGCTTTAAAGTCATCGTAGGTTGCGATTAGAAACCTTAGAAGAAATTGGGGTTAGAAACCCTAGCAGAAATTGGGGTTAGAAACTATCGAAAAATCGGTCTTTAAACTCTATAGCAGGTTGGGGTTAGAAACCCTAGCAGAAATTGGGGTTAGAAACCCTAGCAGAAATTGGGGTTAGAAACACTAGCAGAAATTGGGGTTAGAAACCCTAGCAGAAATTGGGGTTAGAAAGTGTAGCGAAAAATAGGGCTTTAAACTCTTTAGCAGGTTGGGGTTAGAAAACCTAGCAGAAATTTGGGTTAGAAAGCGTAGCGAGAAATCGGGCTTTAAACTCTATAGCAGGTTGGGGTTAGAAACCGTAGCAGAAATTGGGGTTAGAAACCTTATGGAAAAATCCGGCTTAAAACTCTATCGCAAGTTGCGGTTAGAAAACCTAGCAGAAATTGGGCTTAGAAAGTGTAGCGAGAAATCGGGCTTTAAAGTCTATCGCAGGTTGGGGTTAGAATTCCTAGCAGAAATTGGAGTTAGAAACCCTAGCAGAAATTGGGGTTAGAAACCCTAGCAGAAATTGGGGTTAGAAACTTTATCGAAAAATCGGGCTTTAAACTCTTTAGCGGGTTGGGGTTAGAAAACCTAGCAGAAATTGGGGTTAGAAAGTGTAGCGAGAAATCGGGCTTTAAACTCTATAGCAGGTTGCGGTTAGAAACCCTAGCAGAAATTAGGGTTAGAAACCTTAGCAGAAATTGGTGTTAGAAACCTTATCAGAAATTGGGATTAGAAACCCTAGCAGAAATTGGGGCTAGAAACCCTAGCAGAAATTTGGGTTAGAAACCGTAGCAGAAATTGGTGTTAGAAACCTTATCAGAAATTGGGATTAGAAACCCCTAGCAGAAATTGGGGCTAAAAACACTAGCAGAAATTGGGGTTAGAAACCCTAGCAGAAATTAGGGTTAGTAAACCTAGCGAAAAATCTGGCTTTAAAGTCGTCGTAGGTTGGGATTACAAACCTTAGCAGAATTTGGGGTTAGAAACCCTAGCAGAAGTTGGGGTTAGAAACTATCGAAAAATCGGTCTTTAAACTCTATAGCAGGTTGGGGTTAGAAACCCTAGCAGAAATTGGGGTTGGAAACTCTAGCAGAAATTGCGGTTAGAAACCCTAGCAGAAATTGGGGTTAGAAACACTAGGACACATTGGGATTAGAAACCCTAGCAGAAATTGGGGTTAGAAACCCTAGCAGAAATTGGGGTTAGAAACCCTAGCAGAAATTGGGGTTAGAAACCCTAGCAGAAATTGGGGTTAGAAAGCCAATCGAAAAATCCGGCTTTAAACTCTATCGCAGGTAGGGGTTAGAAACCGTAGCAGAAATTGGGATTAGAAACCCTAGCAGAAATTGGGGCTCGAAACCCTAGCAGAAATTTGGGTTAGATACACTAGCAGAAATTGGGGTTAGTAAACGTAGCGAAAAGTCGGGCTTTAAACTCTTTAACAGGTTGGGGCTAGAAAGCCTAGCAGAACTTGGTGTTAGAAGCCCTAGCGAGAAATCGGGCTTTAAAGTCTATCGCAGGTTGGGGTTAGAAACCCTAGCAGAAATAGCAGTTAGAAACCCTAGCAGAAATTGGGGTTAGAAACCCTAGCAGAAATTGGGGTTAGAAACACTAGCGAATAGTCGTGATTTAAACTCTGTAGCAGGTTGGGATTAGTAAACCTAGCAGAAATTGGGGTTAGAAGTCCTAGCAGAAAATGGGATTAGAAACCCCAGCCAACAGTCGGGTTTTAAACTCTATAGCAGGTTGGGTTGAAAATAGTAGCAGAAATTGGGTTTAGAAACCGTAGCAGAAATTGGGGTTAGAAACCCTATGGAAAAATCCGGCTTAAAACTCTATCGCAGGTTGCGGTTAGAAACCCTAGCAGAAATTGGGGTTACAAACCTTATAAGAAATTGGGATTAGAAACACTAGCAGAAATTGGGTCTAGAAATCCTAGCAGAAATTGGGGTTACAAACCTTATAAGAAATTGGGATTAGAAACACTAGCAGAAATATGGTCTAGAAAACCTAGCAGAAATTGGGGTTAGAAATCGTAGCAAAAAATCGGGCTTTAAACTCTTTAGCAGCTTGGGGTTAGAAAACCTAGCAGAAATTGGGGTTAGAAAGCGTAGCGAGAAATTGGGCTTTAAACTCTATAGCAGGTTGGGGTTAGAAACCCTAGCAGAAATTGGGATTAGAAAGCGTAGCGAGAAATCGGGCTTAAAACTCTATCGCCGGTTGCGGTTAGAAACCCTAGCAGAAATTAAGGTTAGAAACCTTATCAGAAATTCGGATTAGAAACCCTAGCAGAATTTGGGGCTAGAAACCCTTGCAGAAATTGGGGTTAGAAACTTTAGCAAAAATTGGGGTTCAAAAACCTAACGAAAAATCGGGCTTTAAACTCTTTAGCAGGTTGGGATTAGAAGCCCTAGAAGAAATTGGGGCTAGAAACCCTAGCAGAAATTGGGGTTAGAAACCTTAGCAGAAATTGGGGTTAAAAAACCTAGCAAAAAATCGGGCTTTAAACTCTATAGCAGGTTGGGGTTAGAAACCCTAGCAGAAATTGGGAATAGAAAGCGTAGCGAGAAATCGGGCTTTAAACTCTATAGCAGGTTGGGGTTAGAAACCCTAGCAGAAATTGGGGTTAGAAACTATCGAAAAATCAGTCTTTACACTCTATAGCAAGTTGGGGTTAGAAACCCTAGCAGAAATTGGGGTTGAAAACCCTTGCAGAAATTGGTGTTAGAAATCCTAGGACACATTGGGATTAGAAACCCTAGCAGAAATTGGGGTTAGAAACCCTAGCAGAAATTAGGGTTAGAAACCCTAGCAGAAATTGGGGTTAGAAACCCAATCGAAAAATCCGGCTTTAAACTCTATCGCAGGTAGGGGTTAGAAACCCTAGCAGAAATTGGGTTAGAAAGTCTATCAGAAATTGGGATTTGAAACCCTAGCAGAAATTGGGGGCTCGAAACCCTAGCAGAAATTGGGGTTAGAAACACTAGCAGAAATTGGGGTTAGAAACCCTTTGACACATTGGGATTAGAAACCCTAGCAGAAATTGGGGTTAGAAACCCTAGCAGAAATTTGGGATGGAAACCCTAGCAAAAAAACGGGCTTTAAACCATGTAGCAGTTTAGGGTAAGAAACCCTAGCAGAAATTGTGGTTAGAAACCCTAGCGAAAAATCGGTCTATTAAGTCTATCGCAGGTTGGGGTTAGAAACACAGCTGAAGTTGGGGTTGGAAACCCTAGCAGAAATTGGGGTTAGAAACCCTAGGACACATTGGCATTAGAAACCCTAGCAGAAATTGGAGTTAGAAAACCTAGCAAAAAATCCGGATTTAAAGTCATCGTAGGTTGCGGTTAGAAACCCTAGCAGAAGTTGGGGCTAGAAACTCTAGCGAAAAATCGGGCTTTAAACTCTATAGCAGGTAGGGGTTAGAAACCCTAGCGGAAATTAGGGTTAGAAACCCTAGCGAAAAATCCGGATTTAAAGTCTTCGCAGGTTGGGGATAGAAACCCTAGTAGAAATTTGGATTAGAAACCCTAGCAAAAAATCGGCCTTTAAACCATATAGCAGTTTGGGGTAAGAAACCCTAGCAGAAATTGTGGTTAGAAACCCTAGCGAAAAATCGGTCTATTAAGTCTATCGCAGGTTGGGGTTAGAAACACAGCAGAAGTTAAGGTTGGAAACCCTAGCATAAATTGGAATTAGAAACCCTAGCAGAAATTGGGGTTAGAAACCTTAGCAGAAATTGGAATTAGAAACCGTAGCAGAAATTGGGGTTAGAAACCCTAGCAGAAATTGGGGTTAGAAACCCTAGCAGAAATTGGGGTTAAAAACCCTAGCGAAAAATCGGGCTTTAAACTATATAGCAGGTTGGGGTTAGAAACCCTAGCAGAAATTGGGGTTAGAAAGCGTAGCGAGAAATTGGTGTTAGAAAAACTAGCAGAAATTGGGGTTAGAAACCCTAGCAAAAAATACGGCTTTAAAGTCATCGAAGGTTGGTGTTAGAAACCCTAGCAGAAATTGGGGTTAGAAACCCTAGCAGAAATTGGGATTAGAAACTTTAGCAAAAATTCCGGCTTTAAACTCATTGCAGGTTGGGGTTAGAAAACCTAGTAGAAATTGGGATTAGAAACCCTAGACAACAGTCGGACTTTAAAGTCTATAGCAGGTTGGGTCGGAAATACTAGCAGAAATTGGGTTTAGAAACCCTAGCAGATATTGGGATTAGAAAACCTAGCAGAAATTGGGGTTAGAAACCTTAGCAGAAATTGGGGTTAGAAACCGTAGCAGAAATTGGGGTTAGAAACCCTATGGAGAAATCGGTCTTTAAACTCTATAGCAGGTTGGGGTTCGAAACCGTAGCAGAAATTTGGGTTAGAAAGTCTATCAGAAATTGGGATTAGAAACCCTAGCAGAAATTGGGGTTAGAAGAGCTATCGAAAAATCCGGATTTAAACTCTATCGCAGGTTGGGATTAGAAACCCTAGCAAAAATTGGGGTTACAAACCTTATAAGAAATTGGGATTTGAAACCCTAGCAGAAATTGGGGATAGATACCCTAGCAGAAATTGGGGCTAGAAATCCTAGCGGAAATTGGGGTTAGAAACTCTATCAGAAATTGGGATTAGAAACCCTAGCAGAAATTGGGGTTAGAAGAGCTATCGTAAAATCCGCATTTAAACTCTATCGCAGGTTGGGATTAGAAACCCTAGCAAAAATTGGGGTTACAAACCTTATAAGAAATTGGAATTAGAAACCTTAGCAGAAATTGGGGATAGATAGCCTAGCAGAAATTGGGGTTAGAAATCCTAGCGGAAATTGGGGTTAGAAACTCTATCGAAAAATCGGGCTTTAAACTCTATAGCAGGTTGGGTTGGAAACACTAGCAGAAATTGGGGTTAGAAACCCTAGCAGAAATTGGGGTTAGAAACCCTAGCGAAAAATCGGGCTTTAAACTCTTTAGCAGGTTGGGGTTAGAAAACCTATCAGAAATTGTGGTTAGAAAGCGTAGCGAGAAATCGGTCTTTAAACTCTATAGCAGGTTGGGGTTAGAAACCGTAGCAGAAATTGGGGTTAGAAACCCTATGGAAAAATCCGGCTTAAAACTCTATCGCAGGTTCCGGTTAGAAACCCTAGCAGAAATTGGGGTTAGAAACCTTATCAGAAATTGGGATTAGAAACCCTAGCAGAAATTGGGGCTAGAAACCCTAGCAGAAATTGGGGTTAGAAACCGTAGCAGAAATTGGGGTTAGAAACCTTATCAGAAATTGGGATTAGAAACCCCTAGCAGAAATTGGGGCTGGAAACACTAGCAGAAATTGGGGTTACAAACCCTAGCAGAAATTGGGTTTAGTAAACCTAGCAAAAAATACGGCTTTAAAGTCATCGAAGGTTGGTGTTAGAAACCCTAACAGAAATTGGGGTTAGAAACCCTAGCAGAAATTGGGATTAGAAACTCTAGCAAAAAATCCGGCTTTAAATTCATTGCAGGTTGGGGTTAGAAAACCTAGTAGAAATTGGGATTAGAAACCCTAGCCAACAGTCGGGCTTTAAACTCTATAGCAGGTTGGGTTGGAAATACTAGCAGAAATTGGGTTTAGAAACCCTAGCAGATATTGGGGTTAGAAAACCTAGCAGAAATTGGGGTTAGCAACCTTAGCAGAAATTGGGGTTAGAAAGCGTAGCGAGAAATCGGGCTTTAAACTCTATCGCATGTTGCGGTTAGAAACCATAGCAGAAATTGGGGTTAGAAAGCCTATGGAAAAATCCGGCTTAAAACTCTATCGCAGGTTTCGGTTAGAAACCTTAGCAGAAATTGGGGTTTGAAGCCTTATCAGAAATTGGGATTAGAAACCCTAGCAGAAATTGGGGTTAGAAATCCTAGCGGAAATTGGGGTTAGAAACTCTATCGAAAAATCGGGCTTTAAACTCTATAGCAGGTTGGGTTGAAACACTAGCAGAATTTGGGGTTAGAAACCCTAGCAGAAATTGGGGTTAGAAACTCTATCGAAAAATCGGGCTTTAAACTCTATAGCAGGTTGGGGTTAGAAACCCTAGCAGAAATTGGGGTTAGAAAGCGAAGCGAGAAATCGGACTTTAAACTCTATAGCAGATTGTGATTAGAAAAGCTAGCAGAAATTGGGGTTAGAAACCCTAGCCAACAGTCGGGCTTTAAACTCTATATAAGGTTGGGTTGGAAACACTAGCAGAAATTGGGGTTAGAAAGTCTATCAGAAATTGGGATTAGAAACTATAGCAGAAATTGGGGGCTCGAAACCCTAGCAGAAATTGGGGTTAGAAACACTAGCAGAAATTGGGGTTAGTAAACGTAGCGAAAAGTCGGGCTTTAAACTCTTTAGCAGGTTGGGGTTAGAAAGCCTAGCAGAAATTGGTGTTAGAAGCCCTAGCGAGAAATCAGGCTTTAACGTCTATCGCAGGTTGGGGTTAGAAACCCCAGCAGAAATTGGAGTTAGAAACCCTAGCAGAAATTGGGGTTAGAAACCCTAGCAGAAATTGGGGTTAGAAACACTAGCGAACAGTCGTGATTAGTAACCCTAGCAGAAATTGGGGTTAGAAACCCTAGGGGAAATTGGGGTTAGAAACCGTAGCCGAAATTGGGGTTAGAAACCTTATCAGAAATTGGGATTAGAAACCCCTAGCAGAAATTGGGGCTAGAAACACTAGCAGAAATTGGGGTTAGAAAGCATATGGAAAAATCCGGCTTAAAACTCTATCGCAGGTTCCGGTTAGAAACCCTAGCATTAATTGGAGTTAGAAACCTTATCAGAAATTGGGATTAGAAACCCTAGCAGAAATTGGGGTTAGAAACCCTAACAGAAATTGGGGTTAGAAACCGTAGCAGAAATTGGGGTTAGAAACCTTATCAGAAATTGGGATTAGAAACCCCTAGCAGAAATTGGGGCTAGAAACACTAGCAGAAATTGGGGTTAGAAAGCCAATCGAAAAATCCGGCTTTAAACTCTATCGCAGGTAAGGGTTAGAAACCGTAGATGAAATTGGGGTTAGAAACCCTAGCAGAAATTGGGATTAGAAACCTTATCAGAAATTGGGGTTAAAAACCCTATGGAACAATCCATCTTAAAACTCTATTGCAGGTTGGGGTTAGAAACCGTAGCAGAAATTGGGGTTAGAAACCCTATGGAGAAATTGGGGTTAAAAAACCTAGCGAAAAATCGGGCTTTAAACTCTATAGCAGGTTGGGGTTAGAAACTCTAGCAGAAATTAGGGTTAAAAAGCGCAGCGAGAAATGGGGCTTTAAACTCTATAGCAGGTTCGGGCTAGAAACCCTAACAGAAATTGAGGTTACATAAGCCTTGCGAAAAATCCGGCTTTAAACTCTATCGCATGTTGCGGTTAGAAACCGGAGCAGAAATTGCGGTTAGAAACCTTTTCAGAAATTGGAGTTAGAAACTATCGAAAAATCGTTCTTTAAACTCTATAGCAGGTTGGGGTTAGAAACCCTAGCAGAAATTGGGGTTGAAAACCCCTGCAGAAATTGCGGTTAGAAACCCTACGACACATTGGAATTAGAAACCCTAGCAGAAATTGGGGTTAGAAACCCTAGCAGAAATTGGGGTTAGAAACCCTAGCAGAAATTGGTGTTACAAGGCCAATCGAAAAATCCGGCTTTAAACTCTATCGGAGGTAGGGGTTAGAAACCGTAGCAGAAATTGGGGTTAGAAAGTCTATCAGAAATTGGGATTAGAAACCCTAGCAGAAATTGGGGCTCGAAACCCTAGCAGAAATTGGGGTTAGAAACACTAGCAGAAATTGATGTTACAAAACCTAGCGAAAAATCGGGCTTTAAACTCTATCGCAGGTTGCGGTTAGAAACCCTAGCAGAAATTGGGGCTAGAAACCATAACAGAAATTGGGGTTAGAAACCCCAGCAGAAATTGGAGTTAGGAAACCTAGCGAAAAATCGGGCTTTAAACTCTATAGCAGGTTGGGCTTAGAAACCCTAGCAGAAATTGGGGTTAGAAAGCGTAGCAAAAAATCGGGCTTTAAACTCTATAGCAGGTTGGGATTAGAATCCGTAGCAGAAAATGGGGTTAGAAACCCTATGGAAAAATCCGGCTTAAAAATCTATCGCAGGTTCCGGTTAGAAACCCTAGCAGAAATTGGGGTTAGAAACCCTATCAGAAATTGGGATTAGAAACCCTAGCAGAAATTGGGGGTAGAAACCCTAGCAGAAATTGGGGTTAGAAACCCTAGCAGAAATTGGGGCTAGAAACCCTAGCAGAAATTGGGGTTAGAAACCGTAGCAGAAATTGGGGTTAGAAACCTTGTCAGAAATTGGGATTATAAACCCTAGCAGAAATAGTAGTTAGAAACCCTAGAAGAAATTTGGGTTAGAAACCCTAGCAGAAATTGGGGTTAGAAAAAGTAGCGAACAGTCGTGATTTAAACTCTATAGCAGGTTGGGATTAGAAACCCTAGCAGAAATTGGGGTTAGAAACCCTAGCAGAAATTGGGGTTAGAAACCTTAGAAGAAATTGGGGTTAGAAACCCTAGCAGAAATTGGGGTTAGAAAGCCAATCGAAAAATCGGTCTTTAAACTCTATAGCAGGTTGGGGTTAGAAACCCTAGCAGAAATTGGGGTTAGAAAGCGTAGCAAGAAATCGGGCTTTAAACTCTATAGCAGGTTGGGCTTAGAAACCCTAGCAGAAATTGGGGTTAGAAAGCGTAGCAAAAAATTGGGCTTTTAACTCTATAGCAGGTTGGGGTTAGAAACCCTAACAGAAATTGGGGTTAGAAAGCCTAGCGAAAAATCCGGCTTTAAACTCTATAGCAGGTTGGGGTTAGAAACACTGGCAGAAATTGGGGTTGGAAACCCTAGCAGAAATTGAGGTTAGAAACACTAGCAAAAATTGCGGTTAGAAACCCTACGACACATTGGTATTAGAAACCCTAGCAGAAATTGGGTTTAGAAACCCTACCAGAAATTGGGGTTAGAAACCCCAGCAGAAATTGGGGTTAGAAAGACTAGCGAAAAATCAGTCTTTAAACTCTATAGCAGGTTGGGGTTAGAAACACTAGCAGAAATTGGGGTTGGAAACCCTAGCAGAAATTGGGGTTACAAACACTAGCAGAAATTGCGGTTAGAAACCCTACGCCACATTGGTATTTGAAACCCTAGCAGAAATTGTGTTTAAAAACCCTAGCAGAAATTGGGGTTAGAAACCCTAGCAGAAATTGGGGTTAGAAACCCTAGCAGAAATTGGTGTTAGAAAGCCAATCGAAAAATCCGGCTTTAAACTCTATCGCAGGTAGGGGTTAGAAACCGTAGCAGAAATTGGGGTTAGAAAGTCTATCAGAAATTGGGATTAGATAACCTAGCAGAAATTGGGGCTTGAAACCCTAGCACAAATTGGGATTATAAACCCTAGCAGAAATTGGGGCTAGAAAAACTAGCAGAAATTGGGGTTAGAAACCCTAGCAGAAATTGGTGTTAGTAAACCTAGCGAAAAATCTGGCTTTAAAGTCTTCGCAGGTTGAGGTTACAAACCTTAGCAGAAATTGGGGTTAGAAACCCTAGCCAACAGTCGGGATTTAAACCATAAAGCAGTTTGTGGTAAGAAACCCTAGCAGAAGTTGGGGTTAGAAACCCTAGCAGAAATTGGGGTTAGAAACCCTATCGAAAAAGCGTGCTTTAAACTCTATAGGTGGTTGGGGTTAGAAACCCTAGCAGAAATTGGTATTAGAAACCCTAGCAGAAATTGCGGTTAGTAAACATAGCGAAAAATCTGGCTTTAAAGTCATCGTAGGTTGGGATTAGAAACCTTAGCAGAAAATGGGGTTAGAAGCCGTAGCAGAAATTGGGGTTAGAAACCCTAGCAGAAATTGGTGTTAGAAAGCCAATCGAAAAATCCGGCTTTAAACTCTATCGCAGGTAAGGGTTAGAAACCGTAGCAGAAATTGGGGTTAGAAACTCTATCAGAAATTGGGATTAGAGACCCTAGCAGAAATTGGGGCTTGAAACCCTAGCACAAATTGGGATTATAAACCCTAGCAGAAATTGGGGGTAGAAAAACTAGCAGAAATTGGGGTTAGAAACCCTAGCAGAAATTGGTGTTAGTAAACGTAGCGAAAAGTCGGGCTTTAAACTCTTTAGCAGGTTGGGGTTAGAAAACCTAGCAGAAATTGGGGTTACTAAACGTAGCGAAAAGTCGGGCTTTAAACTCTTTAGCAGGTTGGGGTTAGAAACCCTAGCAGAAATTAGGGTTAGAAACTATCAAAAAAACGGGCTTTAAAGTCTATCGCAGTTTGGGGTTAGAAACCCTAGCAGAATATAGTAGTTAGAAACCCTAGCAGAAATTGGGGTTAGAAACCCTAGCAGAAATTGGGGTTAGAAACCCTAGCAGAAATTGGGGTTAGAAACCCTAGCAGAAATTGGGGTTATAAAGGCTAGCGAAAAATCCGGCTTTAAACTCTATCGCATGTTACGGTTAGAAACCGTAGCAGAAATTGTAGTTAGAAACCGTATGGAAAAATCCGGCTTAAAACTCTATCGCAGGTTGCGGTTAGAAACCCTAGCAGAAATTGGGGTTAGAAACCTTATCAGAAATTGGGGTTAGAAACCCTAGCAGAAATTGGGGTTAGTAAACGTAGCAGAAATTGGGGTTAGAAACTCTATCGAAAAATCCGGCTTAAAACTCTATCACAGTTTGCGGTTAGAAACCCTAGCAGAAATTGGGGCTAGAAACACTAGCAGAAATTGGGGTTAGAAACCCTAGCAGAAATTGGGGTTAGAAAGCGTAGCAAGAAATCGGGCTTTAAACTCTATAGCAGGTTGGGCTTAGAAACCCTAGCAGAAATTGGGGTTAGAAAGCGTAGCAAAAAATTGGGCTTTTAACTCTATAGCAGGTTGGGATTAGAAACCCTAGCAGAAATTGGCGTTAGAAACCGTAGCAGAAATTGGGGTTAGAAACCTTATGGAAAAATCCGGCTTAAAACTCTATCGCAAGTTGCGGTTAGAAAACCTAGCAGAAATTGGGGTTAGAAAGTGTAGCGAGAAATCCGGCTTTAAAGTCTATCGCAGGTTGGGGTTAGAATTCCTAGCAGAAATTGGTGTTAGAAACCCTAGCAGAAATTGGGGTTAGAAACCCTAGCAGAGATTGGGGTTAGAAACTCTATCGAAAAATCGGGCTTTAAACTCTTTAGCGGGTTGGGGTTAGAAAACCTAGCAGAAATTGGGGTTAGAAAGTGTAGCGAGAAATCGGGCTTTAAACTCTATAGCAGGTTAGGGCTGGAAACACTAGCAGAAATTGGGATTAGAAACCCTAGCAGAAATTGGGGTTAAAAGACCTATCGAAAAATCCGGATTTAAACTCTATCGCAGGTTGGGATTAGAAACCCTAGCAGAAATTGGGGTTACAAACCTTATCAGAAATTGGGATTATAAACCCTAGCAGAAATTGGGGATAGATACCCTAGCAGAAATTGGGGTTAGAAACCCTAGCAGAAATTGGGGTTAGAAAGTGTAGCGAGAAATCGGGCTTTAAACTCTATAGCAGGTTGGGGCTGGAAACACTAGCAGAAATTGGGATTAGAAACCCTAGCAGAAATTGGAGTTAGTAAACCTAGCGAAAAATCTGGCTTTAAAGTCATCGTAGGTTGCGATTAGAAACCTTAGAAGAAATTGGGGTTAGAAACCCTAGCAGAAATTGGGGTTAGAAACTATCGAAAAATCGGTCTTTAAACTCTATAGCAGGTTGGGGTTAGAAACCCTAGCAGAAATTGGGGTTAGAAAACCTAGCAGAAATTGGGGTTATAAACACTAGCAGAAATTGGGGTTAGAAACCGTAGCAGAAATTGGGGTTAGAAACCCTAGCAGAAATTAGGGTTAGAAACACTAGCGAAAAATCGGGGTTTAAACTCTTTAGCAGACTGGGGTTAGTAAACCTAGCAGAAATTGGGGTTAGAAACCCTCGTAGAAATTGGGGTTAGTAAACATAGCGAAAAATCTGGCTTTAAAGTCATCGTAGGTTGAGGTTAGAAACGTTAGTAGAAAATGGGGTTAGAAACCCTAGCAGATATTGGGATTAGAAATTCTATCGAACAATAGGGCTTTAAACTCTTTAGCAGGTTGGGGTTAGAAAACCTAGCAGAAATTGGGGTTAGAAAGCGTAGCGAGAAATCGGGCTTTAAACTCTATAGCAGGTTGGGGTTAGAAACCGTAGCAGAAATTGGGGTTAGAAACCTTATGGAAAAATCCGGCCTAAAACTCTATCGCAAGTTGCGGTTAGAAAACCTAGCAGAAATTGGGGTTAGAAAGTGTAGCGAGAAATCGGGCTTTAAAGTCTATCGCAGGTTGGGGTTAGAATTCCTAGCAGAAATTGGAGTTAGAAACCCTAGCAGAAATTGGGGTTAGAAACCCTAGCAGAAATTGGGGTTAGAAACTCTATCGAAAAATCGGGCTTTAAACTCTTTAGCGGGTTGGGGTTAGAAAATCTAGCAGAAATTGGGGTTAAAAAGTGTAGCGAGAAATCGGGCTTTAAACTCTATAGCAGGTTAGGGCTGGAAACACTAGCAGAAATTGGGATTAGAAACCCTAGCAGAAATTGGGGTTAAAACACCTATCGAAAAATCCGGATTTAAACTCTATCGCAGGTTGGGATTAGAAACCCTAGCAGAAATTGGGGTTACAAACCTTATCAGAAATTGGGATTATAAACCCTAGCAGAAATTGGGGATAGATACCCTAGCAGAAATTGGGGTTAGAAACCCTAGCAGAAATTGGGGTTAGAAAGTGTAGCGAGAAATCGGGCTTTAAACTCTATAGCAGGTTGGGGCTTGAAACACTAGCAGAAATTGGGATTAGAAACCCTAGCAGAAATTGGAGTTAGTAAACCTAGCGAAAAATCTGGCTTTAAAGTCATCGTAGGTTGCGATTAGAAACCTTAGAAGAAATTGGGGTTAGAAACCCTAGCAGAAATTGGGGTTAGAAACTATCGAAAAATCGGTCTTTAAACTCTATAGCAGGTTGGGGTTAGAAACCCTAGCAGAAATTGGGGTTAGAAACCCTAGCAGAAATTGGGGTTATAAACACTAGCAGAAATTGGGGTTAGAAACCCTAGCAGAAATTGGGGATAGAAACCTTAGCAGAAATTGGTGTTAAAAAACCTAACGAAAAATCGGGCTTTAAACTCTTTAGCAGGTTGGGATTAGAAACCCTAGCAGAAATTGGGGCTAGAAACCCTAGCAGAAATTGGGGTTTGAAACCATAGCAGAAATTGGGGTTAAAAAACCTAGCGAAAAATCGGGCTTTAAACTCTATAGCAGGTTGGGGTTAGAAACTCTAGCAGAAATTAGGGTTAAAAAGCGCAGCGAGAAATGGGGCTTTAAACTCTATAGCAGGTTCGGGCTAGAAACCCTAACAGAAATTGAGGTTACATAAGCCTTGCGAAAAATCCGGCTTTAAACTCTATCGCATGTTGCGGTTAGAAACCGGAGCAGAAATTGCGGTTAGAAACCTTTTCAGAAATTGGGGTTAGAAACTATCGAAAAATCGTTCTTTAAACTCTATAGCAGGTTGGGGTTAGAAACCCTAGCAGAAATTGGGGTTGAAAACCCTTGCAGAAATTGCGGTTAGAAACCCTACGACACATTGGAATTAGAAACCCTAGCAGAAATTGGGGTTAGAAACCCTAGCAGAAATTGGTGTTACAAGGCCAATCGAAAAATCCGGCTTTAAACTCTATCGGAGGTAGGGGTTAGAAACCGTAGCAGAAATTGGGGTTAGAAAGTCTATCAGAAATTGGGATTAGAAACCCTAGCAGAAATTGGGGCTCGAAACCCTAGCAGAAATTGGGGTTAGAAACACTAGCAGAAATTGATGTTACAAAACCTAGCGAAAAATCGGGCTTTAAACTCTATCGCAGGTTGCGGTTAGAAACCCTAGCAGAAATTGGGGGTAGAAACCATAGCAGAAATTGGGGTTAGAAACCCCAGCAGAAATTGGAGTTAGGAAACCTAGCGAAAAATCGGGCTTTAAACTCTATAGCAGGTTGGGCTTAGAAACCCTAGCAGAAATTGGGGTTAGAAAGCGTAGCAAAAAATCGGGCTTTAAACTCTATAGCAGGTTGGGATTAGAATCCGTAGCAGAAAATGGGGTTAGAAACCCTATGGAAAAATCCGGCTTAAAAATCTATCGCAGGTTCCGGTTAGAAACCCTAGCAGAAATTGGGGTTAGAAACCTTATCAGAAATTGGGATTAGAAACCCTAGCAGAAATTGGGGCTAGAAACCCTAGCAGAAATTGGGGTTAGAAAACCTAGCAGAAATTGGGGCTAGAAACCCTAGCAGTATTTGGGGTTAGAAACCGTAGCAGAAATTGGGGTTAGAAACCTTGTCAGAAATTGGGATTATAAACCCTAGCAGAAATAGTAGTTAGAAACCCTAGAAGAAATTTGGGTTAGAAACCCTAGCAGAAATTGGGGTTAGAAAAAGTAGCGAACAGTCGTGATTTAAACTCTATAGCAGGTTGGGATTAGAAACCCTAGCAGAAATTGGGGTTAGAAACCCTAGCAGAAATTGGGGTTAGAAACAATAGAAAAAATTGGGGTTAGAAACCCTAGCAGAAATTGGGGTTAGAAAGCCAATCGAAAAATCGGTCTTTAAACTCTATAGCAGGTTGGGGTTAGAAACCCTAGCAGAAATTGGGGTTAGAAAGCGTAGCAAGAAATCGGGCTTTAAACTCTATAGCAGGTTGGGCTTAGAAACCCTAGCAGAAATTGGGGTTAGAAAGCGTAGCAAAAAATTGGGCTTTAAACTCTATAGCAGGTTGGGGTTAGAAACCCTAACAGAAATTGGGGTTAGAAAGCCTAGCGAAAAATCCGGCTTTAAACTCTATAGCAGGTTGGGGTTAGAAACACTCGCAGAAATTGGGGTTGGAAACCCTAGCAGAAATTGAGGTTAGAAACACTAGCAAAAATTGCGGTTAGAAACCCTACGACACATTGGTATTAGAAACCCTAGCAGAAATTGGGTTTAGAAACCCTACCAGAAATTGGGGTTAGAAACCCAAGCAGAAATTGGGGTTAGAAAGACTAGCGAAAAATCAGTCTTTAAACTCTATAGCAGGTTGGGGTTAGAAACACTAGCAGAAATTGGGGTTGGAAACCCTAGCAGAAATTGGGGTTACAAACACTAGCAGAAATTGCGGTTAGAAACCCTACGCCACATTGGTATTTGAAACCCTAGCAGAAATTGTGTTTAAAAACCCTAGCAGAAATTGGGGTTAGAAACCCTAGCAGAAATTGGGGTTAGAAACCCTAGCAGAAATTGGTGTTAGAAAGCCAATCGAAAAATCCGGCTTTAAACTCTATCGCAGGTAGGGGTTAGAAACCGTAGCAGAAATTGGGGTTAGAAAGTCTATCAGAAATTGGGATTAGAGAACCTAGCAGAAATTGGGGCTTGAAACCCTAGCACAAATTGGGATTATAAACCCTAGCAGAAATTGGGGCTAGAAAAACTAGCAGAAATTGGGGTTAGAAACCCTAGCAGAAATTGGTGTTAGTAAACCTAGCGAAAAATCTGGCTTTAAAGTCTTCGCAGGTTGAGGTTACAAACCTTAGCAGAAATTGGGGTTAGAAACCCTAGCCAAAATTCGGGCTTTAAACCATAAAGCAGTTTGTGGTAAGAAACCCTAGCAGAAGTTGGGGTTAGAAACCCTAGCAGAAATTGGGGTTAGAAACCCTATCGAAAAAGCGTGCTTTAAACTCTATAGGTGGTTGGGGTTAGAAACCCTAGCAGAAATTGGTATTAGAAACCCTAGCAGAAATTGCGGTTAGTAAACATAGCGAAAAATCTGGCTTTAAAGTCATCGTAGGTTGGGATTAGAAACCTTAGCAGAAAATGGGGTTAGAAGCCGTAGCAGAAATTGGGGTTAGAAACCCTAGCAGAAATTGGTGTTAGAAAGCCAATCGAAAAATCCGGCTTTAAACTCTATCGCAGGTAAGGGTTAGAAACCGTAGCAGAAATTGGGGTTAGAAAGTCTATCAGAAATTGGGATTAGAGACCCTAGCAGAAATTGGGGCTTGAAACCCTAGCACAAATTGGGATTATAAACCCTAGCAGAAATTGGGGCTAGAAAAACTAGCAGAAATTGGGGTTAGAAACCCTAGCAGAAATTGGTGTTAGTAAACGTAGCGAAAAGTCGGGCTTTAAACTCTTTAGCAGGTTGGGGTTAGAAAACCTAGCAGAAATTGGGGTTACTAAACGTAGCGAAAAGTCGGGCTTTAAACTCTATAGCAGGTTGGGGTTAGAAACCCTAGCAGAAATTAGGGTTAGAAACTATCAAAAAAACGGGCTTTAAAGTCTATCGCAGTTTGGGGTTAGAAACCCTAGCAGAATATAGTAGTTAGAAACCCTAGCAGAAATTGGGGTTAGAAACCCTAGCAGAAATTGGGGTTAGAAACCATAGCAGAAATTGGGGTTAGAAACCCTAGCAGAAATTGGGGTTATAAAGGCTAGCGAAAAATCCGGCTTTAAACTCTATCGCATGTTACGGTTAGAAACCGTAGCAGAAATTGTAGTTAGAAACCGTATGGAAAAATCCGGCTTAAAACTCTATCCCAGGTTGCGGTTAGAAACCCTAGCAGAAATTGGGGTTAGAAACCTTATCAGAAATTGGGATTAGAAACCCCTAGCAGAAATTGGGGTTAGAAACCCTAGCAGAAATTGGGGTTAGAAACCCTAGCAGAAATTGGGGTTATAAACGCTAGCGAAAAATCGGGATATAAACTCTATCACATGTTACGGTTAGAAACCGTAGCAGAAATTGTAGTTAGAAACCGTATGGAAAAATCCGGCTTAAAACTCTATCGCAGGTTGCGGTTAGAAACCCTAGCAGAAATTGGGGTTAGAAACCTTATCAGAAATTGGGATTAGAAACCCTAGCAGAAAATGGGGCTAGAAAACCTAGCAGAAATTGGGGTTAGAAAGCGTAGCGAAAAATCGGGCTTTAAACTCTATAGCAGGTTGGGGTTAGAAACTATAGCAGAAGTTGGCGTTAGAAACCCTAGCGAAAAATGGGGCTTTAAACTCTATAGCAGGTAGGGGTTAGAAACCCTAGCGGAAATTGGGTTAGAACCCCTAGCGAAAATTCCGGATTTAAAGTCTTCGCAGGTTGGGGTTAGAATTCCTAGCAGAAGTTGGGGTTAGAAACCCTAGCAGAAATTGGGGTTAGAAACCCTATCGAAAAAGCGTGCTTTAAACTCTATAGGTTGTTGGGGTTAGAAACCTTAGCAGAAAGTGGTATTAGAAACCTTAGCAGAAATTGGGGTTAGAAACCCTAGCAGAAATTGGTGTTAGAAACCCTATCGAAAAAGCGAGCTTTAAACTCTATAGGTTGTTGGGGTTAGAAACCCTAGCAGAAATTGGTATTAGAAACCGTAGCAGAAATTGGGGTTAGAAACCCTAGCAGAAATTGGGGTTAGAAACTATCGAAAAATCGGTCTTTAAACTCTATAGCAGGTTAGGGTTAGAAACCCTAGCAGAAATTGGGGATAAAAACCCTAGCGAAGAATAGGGATTTAATCTCTTCAGCAGGTTGGGGTTAGAAAACCTAGCAGAAATTGGGGTTAGAAAGCGTAGCGAGAAATCGGGCTTTAAACTCTATAGCAGGTTGGGGTTAGAAACCCTAGCAGAAATTGGGGTTAGAAAGCCTAGCGAAAAATCCGTCTTTAAACTCTATCGCAGGTTGCGGTTAGAAACCCTAGCAGAAGTTGGGGTTAGAAACCCTAGCAGAAATTGGGGTTAGAAACCCTATCGAAAAAGCGTGCTTAAAACTCTATAGGTGGTTGGGGTTAGAAACCTTAGCAGAAATTGGTATTAGAAACCGTAGCAGAAATTGGGGTTAGAAACCCTAGCAGAAATTGGTGTTAGAAACCCTATCGAAAAAGCGAGCTTTAAACTCTATCGGTGGTTGGGGTTAGAAACCCTTGCAGAAATTGGTATTAGTAACCGTAGCAGAAATTGGGGTTAGAAACCCTAGCAGAAATTGGGGTTAGAAACCGTAGCAGAAATTGGGGTTAGAAACCCTATGGAAAAATCCGGCTTAAAACTCTATCGCAGGTTGCGGTTAGAAACCTTAGCAGAAATTGGTATTACACACCATAGCAGAAATTGGGGTTACAAACCCTAGCAGAAATTGGTGTTAGAAACCCTATCTAAAAGGCGAGCTTTAAACTCTATAGGTGGTTGGGGTTAGAAACCCTAGCAGAAATTGGTATTAGAAACCGTAGCAAAAATTGAGGTTAGAAAACCCAGCAAAAAATCCGGATTTAAAGTCGTCGCAGGTTGTGGTTAGAAACCCTAGATGAAGTTGGGGTTAGAAACCCTAGCGAAAAATAATGCTTTAAACTCTATAGCAGGTAGGGGTTAGAAACCCTAGCGGAAATTGGGCTTAAAAACCCTAGCGACAAATCCGGATTTAAAGTCTTCGCAGGTTGGGGTTAGAATTCCTAGTAGAAATTGGGATTAGAAACCCTAGCAAAAAATCGGGCTTTAAACCATAGACCAGTTTGTGGTAAGAAACCCTAGCAGAAGTTGGGGTTAGAAACCCTAGCAGAAATTGGGGTTAGAAACCCTATCGAAAAATCGTGCTTTAAACTCTATAGGTTGTTGGGGTTAGAAACCATTGTAGAAATTGGTGTTAGAAACCTTAGAAGAAATTGGTGTTAGAAACCCTATCGAAAAATCATGCTTTAAACTCTTTAGCAGGTTGGGGTTAGAAGTACTAGCAGAAAATGGGGTTAGAAACCCTAACGAAAAATGGGGCTTTAAACTCTATAGCAGGTAGGGTTTAGAAACCCTAGCGGAAATTGGGGTTAGAAACCCTGGCGAAAAATCCGGATTTAAAGTCTTCACAGGTTGAGGTTAGAAACCCTAGCAGAAATTGGGGTTAGAAACCCTAGGCAACAGTCGGGATTTAAACTCTATAGCAGGTTGGGTTGGAAAAACTAGCAGAAATTGGGTTTGGAAACCATAGCAGATATTGGGATTAGAAAACCTAGGAGAAATCTGGTTAGAAATCCTAACAGAAATTGGGGTTAGAAACACTAGGAGAAATTGTGGTTAGAAACCCTATGGAAAAATCCGGCTTAAAACTCTATCGCAGGTTGCGGTTAGAAACCCTAGCAGAAATTGGGGTTAAAAACCTTATCAGAAATTGGGATTAGATACCCTAGCAGAAATTGCGGATAGATGCCCTAGCAGAAATTGGGGTTAGAAACCCTAGCAAAAAGTCGGGCTTTAAACTATATAGCAGGTTGGGTTGGAAACACTAGCAGAAATTGGGATTAGATACCCTAGCAGAAATTGGGGATAGATACCCTAGCAGAAATTGGGGTTAGAAACCCTAGCGAAAAATTGGTCTTTAAACTCTATAGCAGGTAAGGGTTAGAAACCCTAGCGGAAATTGGGGTTAGAAACCCTAGCGAAAAATCCGGATTTAAAGTCTTCGCAGGTTGAGGTTACAAACCTTAGCAGAAATTGGGGTTAGAAACCCTAGCCAACAGTCGGGCTTTAAACCATAAAGCAGTTTGTGGTAAGAAACCCTAGCAGAAATTGGGGTTAGAAACCCTATCGAAAAAGCGTGCTTTAAACTCTATAGGTGGTTGGGGTTAGAAACCCTAGCAGAAATTGGTATTAGAAACCCTAGCAGAAATTGCGGTTAGTAAACCTAGCGAAAAATCTGGCTTTAAAGTCATCGTAGGTTGGGATTAGAAAACTTAGCAGAAATTGGGTTTAGAAACCCTAGCAGAAATTGGGGTTAGAAACTATCGAAAAATCAGTCTTTAAACTCTATAGCAGGTTGGGGTTAGAAACCCTAGCAGAATTTGGGGCTAGAAACACTAGCAGAAATTGGGGTTAGAAACCCTAGCAGAAATTGGGTTTCGAAACCCTAGTAAAAAAATCAGTCTTTAAACTCTATAGCAGGTTGGGGTTAGAAACACTAGCAGAAATTGGGGTTAGAAACCCTAGCAGAAATTGGGGTTAGAAACACTAGCAGAAATTGCGGTTAGAAACCCTACAACACATTGGTATTAGAAACCCTAGCAGAAATTGGGTTTAGAAACCCTAGCAGAAATTGGGGTTAGAAACCCTAGCAGAAATTGGGGTTAGAAACCCTAGCAGAAATTGGTGTTAGAAACCCTAGGACACATTGGGATTAGAAACCCTATCAGAAATTGCGGTTAGAAAACCTAGCAGAAATTGGGGTTAGAAACTCTATCGAAAAATCCGGCTTAAAACTCTATGGCAGATTGGGGTTAAAAACCCTAGCAGAAATTGGGGTTAGAAAACCTAGCAGAAATTGGGGTTAGAAACTCTATCGTGAAATCGCGCTTTCAACTCTATTGCACGTTGGGGTTAGAAAAACTAGCAGAAATTGGGGTTAGAAACCCTAGCAGAAATTGGGGTTAGAAACCCTAGCAGAAATTGGGGTTAGTAAACGTAGCGAAAAGTCGGGATTTAAACTCTTTAGCAGGTTGGGGTTAGAAGCCGTAGCAGAAATTGGGGTTAGAAACCCTAGTGAAAAATCGGTCTTTAAACTCTATCGCAGGTAGGGGTTAGAAACCGTAGCAGAAATTGGGGTTAGAAAGTCTATCAGAAATTGGGATTAGAGACCCTAGCAGAAATTGGGGTTTGAAACCCTAGCAGAAATTGGGGTTAGAAACCCTAGCAGAAATTGGGGTTAGTAAACGTAGCGAAAAGTCGGGCTATAAACTCTTTAGCAGGTTGGGGTTAGAAAGACTAGCAGAAATTGGTGTTAGAAGCCCTAGCGAGAAATCGGGCTTTAAAGTCTATCGCAGGTTGGGGTTAGAAACCCAAGCAGAAATAGTAGTTAGAAACCCTAGCAGAAATTGTGGTTACAAACTCTAGCAGAAAATGGGGTAAGAAACTCTACCAAACAGTCGTGATTTAAACTCTATAGCAGGTTGGGATTAGTAACCCTAGCAGAAATTAGGGTTAGAAATCCTAGCAGAAATTGGGGTTAGAAACTCTATCGAGAAATCGCGCTTTCAACTCTATTGCACGTTGGGGTTAGAAAAACTAGCAGAAATTGGGGTTAGAAACCCTAGCAGAAATTGGTGTTAGAAACACTAGCAGAAATTGGGGTTATAAACTCTAGCAAAAAATCCGGCTTTAATCTCATCGCAGGTTGGAGTTAGAAACACTAGCAGAAATTGGTGTTAGAAACCCTAGCAGAAGTTGGGGTTAGTAAACCTAGCGGAAAATCTGGCTTTAAAGTCATCGTAGGTTGGGATTAAAAAGCTTAGCAGAAAATGGGGTTAGAAACCCTAGCAGAAATTGGGGTTAGAAACCCTAGCGAAAAATCGGGCTTTAAACTCTTTAGCAGGTTGGGGTTAGAAAACCTAGCAGAAATTGGGGTTAGAAAGCGTAGCGAGAATTCCGGCTTAAAACTCTATCGCAGGTTGCGGTTAGAAACCCTAGCAGAAATTAGGGTTAGAAACCTTATCAGAAATTGGGATTATAAACCCTAGCAGAAATTGGGGCTAGAAACCCTAGCAGAAATTGGGGTTAGAAACCTTAGCAGAAATTTGGGTTAAAAAACCTAACGAAAAATCGGGCTTTAAACTCTATAGCAGGTTGGGCTTAGAAACCCTAGCAGAAATTGGGGTTTAAAAGCGTAGCAAAAAATCGGGCTTTAAATTCTATAGCAGGTTGGGGTTAGAAACCCTAACAGAAATTGGGGTTAGAAAGACTAGCGAAAAATCCGGCTTTAAACTCTATCGCATGTTGCGATTAGAAACCGTAGCAGAACTTGGGGTTAGAAACCTTTTCAGAAATTGGGCTTAGAAACCCCTAGCAGAAATTGGGTCTAGAAACACTAGCAGAAATTGGGGTTAGAAACCCTAGCAGACATTGGCGTTAGTAAACCTAGCGAAAAATATGGCTTTAAAGTCATATTAAGTTGGGATTAGAAAACCTAGCAGAAATTGGGGTTAGAAACACTAGCCTACAGTCGGGCTTTAAACTCTATAGCATTTTGGGTTGGAAACCCTAGCAGAAATTGGGGTTAGAAACCGTAGCAGAAATTGGTGTTAGAAACCCTATCGAAAAAGCCAGCTTTAAACTCTATAGGTGATTGGGGTTAGAAACCCTAGCAGAAATTGGTATTAGAAACCGTAGCAGAAATTGGGGTTAGAAACCCTAGCAGAAATTGGGGTTAGAAACTATCTAAAAATCGGTCTTTAAACTCTATAGCAGGTTGGGGTTAGAAACCCTAGCAGAAATTGGGGTTAAAAACCCTAGCGAAGAATAGGGATTTAATCTCTATAGCAGGTTGGGATTAGAAACCCTAGCAGAAATTGGGGATAGATACCCTAGCAGAAATTGGGGTTAGAAATCCTAACGGAAATTGGGGTTAGAAACTCTATCCGAAATTGGGATTAGAAACCCTAGCAGAAATTGGGGTTAGAAGAGGTATCGTAAAATCCGCATTTAAACTCTATCGCAGGTTGGGATTAGAAACCCTAGCAAAAATTGGGGTTACAAACCTTATAAGAAATTGGGATTAGAAACCCTAGCAGAAATTGGGGATAGATACCCTAGCAGAAATTGGGGTTAAAAACTATCGAAAAATCGGTCTTTAAACTCTATAGCAGGTTGGGGTTAGAAACCCTAGCAGAAATTGGGGTTGAAAACCCTTGCAGAAATTGGTGTTAGAAATCCTAGGACACATTGGGATTAGAAACCCTAGCAGAAATTGGGATTAGAAACCCTAGCAGAAATTAGGGTTAGAAACCTTAGCAGAAATTGGGGTTAGAAACCCAATCGAGAAATCGCGCTTTCAACTCTATTGCACGTTGGGGTTAGAAAAACTAGCAGAAATTGGGGTTAGAAACCCTAGCAGAAATTGGGGTTAGAAACCCTAGCAGAAATTGGGGTTAGTAAACGTAGCGAAAAGTCGGGATTTAAACTCTTTAGCAGGTTGGGGTTAGAAGCCGTAGCAGAAATTGGGGTTAGAAACCCTAGTGAAAAATCGGTCTTTAAACTCTATCGCAGGTAGGGGTTAGAAACCGTAGCAGAAATTGGGGTTAGAAACCCTAGCAGAAATTGGGGTTAGTAAACGTAGCGAAAAGTCGGGCTATAAACTCTTTAGCAGGTTGGGGTTAGAAAGACTAGCAGAAATTGGTGTTAGAAGCCCTAGCGAGAAATCGGGCTTTAAAGTCTATCGCAGGTTGGGGTTAGAAACCCAAGCAGAAATAGTAGTTAGAAACCCTAGCAGAAATTGTGGTTACAAACTCTAGCAGAAAATGGGGTAAGAAACTCTACCAAACAGTCGTGATTTAAACTCTATAGCAGGTTGGGATTAGTAACCCTAGCAGAAATTAGGGTTAGAAATCCTAGCAGAAATTGGGGTTAGAAACTCTATCGAAATATCGGGATTTAAACTCTATAGCAGGTTGGGGTGAGAAACCCTAGCAAAAACTGGGGTTAGAAACCCTAGCGAAAAATTGGTCTTTAAACTCTATAGCAGGTAAGGGTTAGAAACCCTAGCGGAAATTGGGGTTAGAAACCCTAGCGAAAAATCCGGATTTAAAGTCTTCGCAGGTTAAGGTTAGAAACCTTAGCAGAAATTGGGGTTAGAAACCCTAGCCAACAGTCGGGCTTTAAACCATATAGCAGTTTGTGGTAGGAAACCCTAGCAGAAGTTGGGGTTAGAAACCCTAGCAGAAATTGGGATTAGAAACCCTATCGAAAAACCGTGATTTAAACTCTATAGGTGGTTGGGGTTAGAAACCCTAGCAGAAATTGGTATTAGAAACCGTAGCAGAAATTGGGGTTAGAAACCCTAGCAGAAATTGGGGTTAGAAACTATCGAAAAATTGGGCTTGAAACTCTTTAGCAGGTTGGGGTTAGAAATACTAGCAGAAATTGGGGTTAGAAACTCTATCGAAAAATCGGGATTTAAACTCTATAGCAGGTTGGGGTGAGAAACCCTAGCAGAAACTGGGGTTAGAAACCCTAGCGAAAAATTGGTCTTTAAACTCTATAGCAGGTAAGGGTTAGAAACCCTAGCGGAAATTGGGGTTAGAAACCCTAGCGAAAAATCCGGATTTAAAGTCTTCGCAGGTTAAGGTTAGAAACCTTAGCAGAAATTGGGGTTAGAAACCCTAGCCAACAGTCGGGCTTTAAACCATATAGCAGTTTGTGGTAAGAAACCCTAGCAGAAGTTGGGGTTAGAAACCCTAGCAGAAATGGGGATTAGAAACCCTATCGAAAAAGCGTGCTTTAAACTCTATAGGTTGTTGGGGTTAGAAACCCTAGCAGAAATTGGTATTAGAAACCGTAGCAGAAATTGGGGTTAGAAACCCTAGCAGAAATTGGGGTTAGAAACTATCGAAAAATTGGGCTTGAAACTCTTTAGCAGGTTGGGGTTAGAAATACTAGCAGAAATTGGGGTTAGAAACCTTATCGAAAAATCGTGCTTCAAACTCTTTAGCAGGTTGGGGTTAGAAATACTAGCAGAAATTGGGTTTAGAAACCCTATCGAAAAATCGGGCTTTAAAGTCATCGTAGGTTGGGATTAGAAACAATTGCAGAAAATGGGGTTAGAAACCGTAGCAGAAATTGGGGTTAGAAACACTAGCGAAAAATCGGGCTTTAAACTCTTTAGCAGGTTGGGGTTAGAAAACCTAGCAGAAATTGGGGTTAGAAACCCTAGTAGAAATTGGGGTTAGTAAACATAGCGACAAATCTGGCTTTAAAGTCATCGTAGGTTGGGATTAGAAACCTTAGCAGAAAATGGGGTTAGAAACCGTAGCAGAAATTGGGGTTAGAAACCTTAGCAGAAATTGAGGCTAGTAACTCTAGCAGAAATTTGGGTTAGAAACCCTAGCAGAAATTGGAGTTAGTAAACCTAGCGAAAACTCTGGCTTTAAAGTCATCGTAGGTTGGGATTAGAAACAATTGCAGAAAATGGGGTTATAAACCGTAGCAGAAATTGGGGTTAGAAATCCTAGCAGAAATTGGGGCTAGAAGAACTAGCAGAAATTGGGGTTAGAAACCCTAGTAGAAATTCGGATTAGAAACCCTTGCAAAAAATCGGGCTTTAAACCATATAGCAGTTTGGGGTAAGAAACCCTAGTAGAAATTGGGGTAAGAAACCTTATCAGAAATTGGGATTAGAAACCCTAGCAGAAATTGGGGTTAATAAACATAGCGAAAAATCTGGCTATAAAGTCATCGTAGGTTGAGGTTAGAAACCCTAGCAGAAATTGGGGTTAGAAACCCTAGCCAACAGTCGGGCTTTAAACTCTATAGCAGATTGGGTTGGAAACACTAGCAGAAATTGGGGTTAGAAACTTTAGCAGATATTGGGATTAGAAACCCTAACAGAAATTGGGCTTAGAAACCCTAGCAGAAATTAGGGT